>NW_026921800.1:0-10067 GCF_032062105.1 Saccostrea cuccullata | reverse complement strand
TTTAACAAAGCAAAACATAAAGTCACAATTTGGTATACGAATCGATGTAACATTTCTTAATATGCTAGGTTGTTTTTTGTTTTCACTCCATTTTAAGGGGGCTCTCTACAACGTCACAACATGACGTACTTCCGTTTAAAAGCCATTTTGGTCCCAAATGATCTAATTCAAATTCACTTAACACCGATAAATCACTGAGTATAACACACATGCGATATTATGTATGGAATGTAGATTGTATCACCTCTATCGATACATGTATAGTGTGTTGCCCATTATATATCTTTTCTTTAAAAATGAATTGTTTAACTTATTCAATTTCTAATTATTTAATAATATACTTACAAACTTATTACAGGAAGATTTTTATGTAAGAAAAAATGATATAAAACATTGATTGACCATATGCTAATTCATCATTACGTATCAAAACGCCATACACTCCGAATTTTTTTTTCTTCAATAAACATATAAATTATGCTTTCCAGCAAATTATATCCCCTCCAAAAAGCAAATTTGATAAGATAACTACACTGGATATTAGTGTTCTAGTTTGCTTTGTTATTTTCAGGTAACTGAAAACTTTAAGTATAAAATATATTTAAGATGAATGTTGAGGTTTAAGATGACTGAATGAAAATTTAATACTAGAAATAAACCATGAACTGTATACAGGGAAATTTTCACCCCGTTTTATTTTCGACCCTTTCGACCTAGCCTCATCTGGGCGAAATTAAAACGGGGCGAATTCATATAATACAGTATAAGTACTTAAATAAAACTTTGACAGGGCCAATCTTAAACGGGGAAAAATTGTCTGCAAGTGTGAAAGGGCGAAAATAAAACGGGGCGAAAATATCCCTGCATACAGTATGTGAGAAAGAAATATTTTGCATTTTGAAAATTCATTCTGATATATTTTTATCTTCTCATTTTATATATTTTAAATACTCTACATATTAATCTTATTTAAGGACAGATGATACAAACAAATTTTAAGGACAGCTAAAAAAATATACCAAGCCAGGTAAATTTTATGAGGAAAGCAAAATGACAAGAAATCAGCTGATAGGCTGATTTTTACCATTTTGCCTTTCCTGATAAAACTCACCTGGCTTGGTATACTTTTCGTAAGTTTACATTACACTTTTAGCACCAAATGAATGTAACATGTCATCTGTGAACCTTTACTGAGTGTTATTTGTCTATATTTGCATTTTTATTGAAATATTTCGAATATTTTTCAAGTCTATTTCATTTTCCAGTTCTAAGGAGAACAAATTCTAAGAATTATCCACATTTCTGAACTTGTGACATGCTATTAAGTACGATGGCCGATATCAGCCTGTACATATTCTGACTGCTTTTAAAATTTTTACAGCTAAAATGTACATTGACATGTACAATTTGTAATGACAGTGCACACTTTGTGCTCTTAACTTTTGTTTGTACATGTACAAAATGGCAAAAAAGGCAAATGTCAAAACGAGAACGTTTGAACACATGCAATTAATTACAAATCCTGGTCGGAGAAAAACCATTAAATATGAATAAAATTGTACAAGACACCGAGAGGATGAGTTTTGCAATAAAAAGGGTACAAAAAAATAAAATAAAATGTAAAAATTTCTGTGGACATTAGATCTTAAGTTAAAACCTGTCTTCTTTTACTGAGAAGAATGAAAATTTCATAGATTAAAATCACCTTCCACAAACAGTTTTGACAATAAATTACCCCGTCCACCCCAGAAAATGATGACTGTATGGAAACTACACACGACACGTTTACACTCCTTTTCTGATCAAGAGTAAAGGAAAGTTGCAAAGGCCATTATAACTGGTTTCCATGAGTAAGAGTCTAACCATAATATAACGTAAGATTAAATTGTAATCTAAACTGTAACCTTTGACCTACATTTGAAAAACTTTACATTGTGTTTCATAAAGTGTACAGTAATTTTCCATAAACAATACTATGTTCAAAACAAAAGGTCTTAAGTGTTTACACTTTTGCTACCCTTAAAACGTCTTACAAGTGTACACCACGTCCAACTCGGCCCCCAGAATCGTGTTACCATTGGTGGCATAGTGTATCACAAACACATCTTGTTTTATTTGTTCAACTCTTTGTTGTTATACAATTTTATGCATATTTAATGGTTTTTTGCCGACCAGGATTTGTAATTAAATGCATATGTGTTTCAAACGTTCTCGTTTTGACATTTGCCTTTTTGCCATTTTGTACATGTACAGACAAAAGATAAGAGCACAAAGTGTGCACAGTCATTGCAAAATGAACATGTCCATGTACATTTTAGCTGTAAAAATTTTAAAAGCAGTCGGAATATGTACAGGCTTATATCGGTCATCGTAATTAAGTCTCCTCGAAAGAAAAAAATTGTTTGTAGCATCTGTCCTTAAAAGCTCTAAAACATAAAAAGAGCCGTTTTGGAAGGTAACCTGGTCCTCAATACTAGTTACAGTGGGATTGATATACTTTCTTTTTGTTATACAATTCCCACTGCAACAAGGGTTATACTTTAATTTGTGTTAAACTTATACAGTGTGTACTGTGATACATAATTATTATAAATATTGTGCAAAAATGTTTTTAATAAAATATTTTTGTATATGTATGAAAATAAAACGTCAATAACGTCAAAGATTGTGAAGGAACAATTTTTTGAAGAACCAGGTGAATTGTTATTAAGTAACATTGATTGTATCTATAATCCACTTAATTTATTTTACGAAGATTCATAATTTTGGAGCTTTGATTGATTAAAGTAAAATTGTTTCCTGCCGTCTTTTGAAAAAAAAATTAAATATTATTAATGTTAAAAATGTAATGGGCAATTGAAACTATTTATATTATTGTAAAATAGTAATTGAAAAAGACTTAACATTTCCAATAATATTTTTTATTCAATTCTTAAATGGAAATATGATGTACAGGAATTACAAGCCGAATATTGATCTGACGACTGGTGAGGAGTCAACGACTGGAGCTCCCCCTGTAAGGAAATTCTGGGCGGATGACGTCACTTCCAGAAATTCGTCATAGCAAATTTCTTTATACTCCGAAATATCTTGATACATTTGAAAAACATCTTGTAGCTCTTTTCCAAGCTCGGCCATGAGCTGCAAAAGAGCTCGCAGACCGTCGTTGTCACAATAAGCCGACAGATTCCTAACGGTGGCAATAACATCTGACTTCATTTCACTGAAATCAAAAATTCATTTAGAAAAAAAAGTAAAATTATTTTAAGGATTATTTCGAAATCAATTGTTTGTGGGCTTCTTTTAAAAAAAAAAAAAAAAAAAAAAAAAAACTTAAAAGCTATTCAAAATAATAAGGGACTTCTTTACCTGCATACGTCTGAATCGTTTCTTTTCAGTTTGCCCATCAAAGTAATGCCATCTATCACCAGGTCTTCAAAAAACATTTTCTGCACTTTGTCATTATTCATGCAGGCAATCAACTTGTCTAGCCCTGCAAATAGTTTTGTTTACAGTATGTACCTTCAAACAATTTTTTTAATTAGAATTTTTAAATATGGTTTATTTAAATTACAAAACTTACTCTTTTCTTTTATATGAGTATTTATAACATTTTTTAAATATATATTCAATTTATCTCCTGCTGTGTATAATTCCAGTATTTGCAGGCATGCTTTTGAATGTTTTGAGGAAAAATTGCTTGGTTGTGAATATTAATTTTTAAAAGTGGAAGTTGAATTTTTATAGTACAAATGGGTCACAAGAAAATCGCTTACAATAGAATTTCGGATGTAACTTTTTTCTATAAATGCATTTGAAAATGTGCATTTTGTTTCCTATATTTTTATATCATGTTATATAGAAGCAAAATTCGAGATCCAAGTGACATCATTTTACCGAATTTTCATATGTATAACTTTAATTTTGTTATACATTATATGAAAGGTTTTTTATTAATACAAAAACATGTACATGTGTTTACTTTTTACCGTTTAATGAAAAAAACGATTACGAGAGGATCTACCTGAATTTAACAATCTTTCACTTTTTTTAATGAAAATGTAATTGAATTTGGACAAGAATTTTCCAATGAGGAATAAAACATCAATTAATATCAAAATTAATGACTTCAAAATACATAACTCAAGCAAATTTTCTTTTCTCTTACATAAGAATGATTAGAAAAAATCAGAATGATAATTTTCAATATTTCTTTTATTTGAAATATAACTAAGAATTTTTAATTGCGTAATTAAAATGTCAAAATACACTATTTAAAATGTCCACCTGAAATTTGCAGTCAGAACATTTTTTTTTTCATTTCTAAAACATTTTTTTAACCGTACCTGTCAAGTTGTATTTTCGAACTTTTCACTTAAGTACCAGGTATATGGTACTAAATATTGTTGATAAAATGAACAAATTTCATGTATTATGTGAGAGAAGTAGGTAAATATCTTAGCACAGATATTTGAATTGAAGGGGGGTGATAATTTAATGATTGTTTTAAAAATCATTTTTTTTACATTGCGCTCTTTCAGCATAAATGCTTCCCACAGCGCTTTACAATACATTATTACCCCAGCAGACTAAACAATCCAGAGTCAGTGCAAGCAGCCGTTCAGGCGCTAGAACACTAACATTCTGACAATATCTTGCATTGTCTATAGCCAGATACCCCTTTTACACTTGGGTGTACAGTTGGGCGACACAACGTCCACTTGCTGCGGCCAGGATTCGAACTCACAACCTTTCGGTTTAGAGTCCGGCACCTTAACCACTAGACTACCGACGCTACGGTAAAATAATTCAATTATCCTTACTGATATTATATTTTCTTCCCTTGTTTAGCTAAGTTCAAAAGAAGAAAAAAGAAAAATTAACCCATGTTCAACCCTCCCCCCCCCCCCCCCCCGATACTTCAATTTATCTTTCAAAAAATAATCAAAGAATCTTAAGTCTTACTATAATCCTTGGTGCATACAATCCTGTCAAATGCTTCAACAAATTCCTTCACCCTTTTTTGCAACTTCTCTGGGATACATGGGTCTAAGCCACCGGGTACACAAGCCTTGTACATGTCGAGAACACTGTTTAAAACACGTAAGGTACATGTACATAATAACCTATCAAGTAAGTTTTTGGCTAAATAAATCTGAAAGGAAATGTTAGATTTTGAATTAAGTAGTATGTAAGTACTCGTTAATTTCGAACTACATTTTTGTTACACTGTAACTGTTTGAATTTACTTTATGGACAAACATTAAGAACAGTGGGGATTAATTGCAAATGGTCATTTGCTTAATTTAATAAATTTTCATGACAATTTGATTATTAAAATGACTCAACAAAGATTTAATTAAAATGAAATCGAATCAATCTTGTAAGTTCAAAAGTTGAATCTTACAGAAGATATTATTGACAATGAAAATTTTCTAAAAGATTGATTGTTTGTATGCTGTTTTACATCCCAGTCTAGAATTTTTCACTTATATCGAGATATGCCAGTGAAAGGCTTCAAATTTTGATGTTTACTCGGCACTCAATGCCATTGAGCAGGAACGGATCTTTATCTTGCTGGCACCTATTGTGCCACAGGAACTTAGTTTTTAAAATTTCTTCCGAATTACTCGAAACCTAACTGTTAAATGCCGAACGCATTACGAAGGAACAGTTGCTACATGTACCTATTTTTTTTTTCTCATTGACTTAGATCAGTCGCTACCGAGATTCGAACCCGCAACCTTCCAATCAGGGATCGAGAGGTCTACATGATGAGCTACGGTGATGGTAATTTTCTACATGACGTATAGTGCTTAAGATTTAGGAGCCTTTCTCATGGCAGTGATTTCTCCTTTGGACAGAACATTTTTTTCCAGAAAATACAATAAAATCAAGTTTATTCATGCCTGTAAAAAATGGATAAGTCTAGCCACATAAAATTTCCTTTTTATTTAATCAAATTCCTCGTTAACGTACTATAAAATTGAAAAAAGTGCAGACGTGTAGGGTTATTGGCAAAAAAGGAGAAAATTAAACATTGAGAGTCTACAATTTCTCAATAACTTGTATTTTTAACGTTTCAAAAGTGCATCATTTACAGATTATATACGTATATAATCGTACGTATTTATTAATGTTACGCAAACACGTGTTTGTGTTTGTTTATTCTTGACATCTATTGGCTGTTAGAATGGTCACCTAGTCAGGTGACATTCATATTCATAGCACGGGCTATTAGTGACCGTGAAAGAAATTTTGTATAGGGAAAGCCATTCGAAGGCTCTATTTCGTGCAGTCTGATAAGTCCAACCCATCCGCCCATTGCTTAGTTTTGAATATTATACTAGAATTATACTTTGTTGAAAATATTTATTTTCTATTTTGTAGAATTCGGACATTGATGAGGACAATAGAAAAAGAGATATAATATGTATTGTGTGTAATAATTAAACTGCGCTTTCAGAGCGCTTCATATCCTATTCCACGAGTTTGTGTTTATTTCATAAATGTTTTATGTTCGTTTGAGTGAAACGAATAAGAACATAATCGGATAGACATTGTATACACTATTCGAAGTTTATTATTTATTTGTCTAAGATTTCTCCGGAAGAGCATTGGATGGTCGAAAAAAAGTGGTTTTCAAACAGTTTATATCTTTACTATTGCTAAAAAAATAACATATTCTTAACTTAACTTATTCTTCTTTGAACGTGAGAGCGGCATTTATATTAGTACAAATATTTGAATTTCGGGGCGAATATTTTTTCTTATTAGACGGAAAGATATATTTTCTTCCCTTCGTTCAGTTCAGGTCAAAAGGAAAAAAAATCACACCTTTCAAAAATATGTAAGCACGATTTTTTTCTCATAACATTTATCAATCTTTCTTTATTATATTTTTTTTTGTGTGTGTTGTATTGAATTATTTCAAATTGCAAGAGTATTGAACTTAGCAGAGTAAAATAAGGTTGCTTTAATTTTTTTAAAAAAGTAATAAATACAATTTGTGATTAAACAGCAGTTGAGTCTGTACAATTTCAATTACAATAATATCCAAGTACATTTACTCACTTGCATCCAAAGCTAAAGAGCCCAGGTTTAAAGTGAAGTCGTTTTCCCTCTGGAGTTCGTATGAAGGTGATTCTTTCACTGAATTCTTTACGATAATTAACTTTACTCGCTAGACACACTTTTGTAGGACATCGAGGAAGAATCCCGGCTAGAGATAAAATAAAGGTAAATTTTAGTATTTAAAGAGTTTGTTTATGCTACATCTGAGAATTTCCCTAATATTTAACGTAACTCAAAAGAATCCTGCATTTTGCTGGACAGAGAGAGAGAGAGACGGAGAGAGCGACTCACCTTCATATAAGTCCACATAGAGTGTTGCAATAAAAAATACAGAGAAAAATCGAAAAGGAATCATTTCTAGATATTTTTATATGTCTTCTCGGCAGACCTATGTAATTTAACAACTGTTTATCTACCTTTAAATACTACAGTGTATCTTGGGTTATCAAATATGGAATGCAATGAGAAAAAGCGGCAATAACTGATTGTTCTTCATAATTGGACAATTTGAAGGCATTTGCTGCAATCATAATTGAAGCTTTTATCCCCCGCATTAACTTGAAAATGAAATATCTACTTTCATACGTAGACTGATATGAAGATTTGAATATATATTGTAAACTTTAAAAGCAAGTCATGCTAGAAAAAGGGTACGTTCTGTCACTACTTAACATGAAAATAGGTTATCGAAATGTATATATAGTAATATCAATTAATCAATCAAAAATTCTCTAAAGATGTGCTACATGAGCATAAATATTTCATTTTACTTTTTAAAAAGATTTTGTAGTATTTTAACAAATGTAATGTTAAATATATAATATATTGTAATGCATTTATACGATGTTTTTGTACTATAAATAGCCACTTTATCAATATTTCGAAGAATCTCGGAAATATTCTATTTGATGATGAAATCAGAAGCAACTGAATATTTATATATATTTATGATGTATAAGTATCCATTATAAGTCAAGTTTTTGCTGATTCTGAAATGTGTACAAAGTGAATAGGGGAGCACCAATTAGACATTGTAAACCCAAGAACTCGCCATCTTGAAGAAAGGCTATATATACATGTTTAACTGTTTCACGTTTTATTTAAAACAAACACCATCTTTAATGCATGTAAAATCTACGTTTGCCAACATATCTCTGGTAAAAATATCTCGAAAAAATGTTTTTAAATCAGCAAATTTTCAACGATCATGAACTATATTTGACTCTGACGCCAAATAACTTAAATTTCACCAAATTTCAAATTATCATTATTTGTATTCGTCATAAATTGGTTTACAAATTGAAATAAAATGAACCGCAATTATTTATAGTTGTACACATCAAATGAAATCTGCTTAATTAGACAATTATTTATTCATTCTCTCTCAGTGGAATTTATTCAAAGTAGCTAAACTAAAGAAATAGAAATGGAAATATCTCAAAATAGAATCCTATACTTTGTATTTTTTTCTCCAAAAATTAAATGTTGAGTTTCTTTCGAGTGTCAATTCATCAAAATAACATTCTTTTTTTTTTTTTTTTTTTTTTTTTTAACATCTAATGCAGTTTATGTCTATGCTGCATATACCATGATATTTTCCTTTCTTTTTTTTTTCTCTTTGATAACTCTTAGAAAGTTATGTGATTTGATTTCTTGATCTTTCTGTCGGCATGTAAAGGATGATATCTGACACAACTGCTATCTGGGGTCCACTTTTCTACGAGGAATAATATTTAATATACAAAGATTTTGATAGTTTTCAAACATGAATAAATGTTACGCATTTTAAAAAGTTTCAATAGTTCCGACATGAACATTTTAATTATAAGGAATACTGCACTATCCATGATTTTTAGACAATATCGTACTATTGACAAGCAAGTTGATGAAACAAGAATATCAGCAGTCTCGTTATTTTTTAAAGTCATCATTTCGTAATTTCTATGGTCGATACGATGATCTTGTCAGGAAATACAATTTATCATTAAGTCAAATGCTGACTGACGTTTTTCATACTTATTGTTAGTCCATTATTCATACATGAATTGACGACGGATTTTTCTATCATTTCCCGATCATGACAAGGAGCATGCGGGTGTGACCGGTCAGCAGGAGGTACTCACTCCTCCAGGGCACCTGATCCCACCTCTGATTTTTAGAGGTCCGTGTTTGCTCTTCTCCTTTTGTATTGGTTTATGGACTTTAAAATTGAATACTGTTCGTTTTCTCTATACCCTTCTTCTTACCCTATCGTGGCAAAATCCGGCCTGGTTTGTGACAATATAATCTTGTATGAAATTAGACTAGGCGGTCTTAGTACAATAGAGGGATATGCATGTCCGAGGAGTCTACCTTGTATGACTATTGTTATTATTTCGCACATAGTTTATTTACTATTACTACTATTACTATATGGTTTACTACTTGTTTACTTTTTTATCACAGACACGTGGTTTAGATCAATTTACATTTATATCTTCCTCTACATTTCAAACTTTTATAATTGTTAGTCAAGTCTGTTTATACTTAAAAATGTCTGTTTCTATTTGTTTTTTGTGAGATACTGGGCAAAAAAAGTTAAGGATCATCGAATAAAATATGTTTAAAAAATACTGTATCAAAGAAAACAAAATGCAGGTTTAAATTTAGTATCATATTTTGTATTTAAAACGTAAAAATTAAACATTGGATGTGATAAATTTGTTTGAACACACGCTACAAATTGTTCATTACGGTCACTTTAGAATTCGGCGTGTTAGTAGTAGACCTGAAAATATTTTTTTTTCAGAAGAGTCAAATTACATCACTAAAATGATTGCCAGTATTTTGTATGACCTCCTGCGAGGTGCTGCAGCACAGACCGACGCTGCCCAGCAGCCGTCCAAGGTTAGCCTGAGGGATCTGTTGCCATTCCTCCTGCAATGCTGTCTGAAGCTCCCGTCGATTTTGTGGAAGTGTATGACGAACTGAAATGCGTTGCTAAAGAATGTTCC
>NW_026921799.1:0-101134 GCF_032062105.1 Saccostrea cuccullata | reverse complement strand
TTTGCTCTTTCACGCCAAGTGGTTTCGGCCCTCTGAACTAAGCCAGTACTACTTCAAAGATTGATTGATTGTATACTGTTTAACGTCCCTCTCCAGAATATTTCACTGATATGGAGACGTCACCATTGCCGGTGAAGGGCTGCAAATTTAGGCCTATGCTCGGCACTTAGGGCCATTGAGCAGGGAGGGATCTTTATCGTGCCACACCTGCGTGACGGGGGCTCGGTTTATACGGTCTCATCCAAAGGCCCGCCCCATTTAGTCGCCTTTTACGACAAGCAAGGGGGTACTGAGGACCTATTCTAACCCGGATCCCCACGGGGCACTACTTCAAAGAAGAACAAAGTCAAAGACATATATTTATTGACAAATTTAGGTCACCTGAGTAAACTCAGGTGACTTATTGCTATCCGTTTGTTGCGTCGCTATGTTTACATTTGAACATTTCAGCTTCTTCTCTGCAACACGGAACCAATTTCAACCAAATTTGGCACAAAGCCTCTATGGGTGATGGGGAACAGAATTTGTGAATTTCATGATCCCTGCCCCCCCCCCCCCCGGGGGCCTGAGGGGTGGGGCCAAAAACCACTAAAATTAATGCAAACTTTTAAAAATCTTCTTCTTTACTCCAGGACATTAAGCAGTCAAACTGTTTGCATGATTGTAATCAGCATTGAGTCCTCCACCAAAATTGTGAAATTCATGGCCCTGGGGTCAGGGGTTCTAGTGCTAGGGCGGGGCAAAATCAGTGTATATTGAAAATGCATTATTTCTTTGAAAATCTTCCTCTCTGCTCCTGGGCATTAAATAAACCAACTTAGTACATAGTTATGATGAGCAAGAGTGCCTCTACCAAAATTTCTTCTTCTCTGCTCTTAAGTATTAAATAAACTAAGTAAATGCATATATAGCTATGATGAGCAAGAGTGCCTCAACCAAAATTGTGAATTTTATGGCCCCAGGATCAGGGGTTCCATTGATTATGTATAGTGAACATACATGAATTCTTTAAATATCTTTTTCTCTGCTTCTGGGTATTAAATAAACTAACTAAGTACATAGTTATGATGAGCAAGAGTGGCTCTACCGAAATTGTAAATTTAATGGCGCCAGGGTCAGGGGTTCTGATGTTAGGGGGGCTCTATTGATTATATAGTGAAACTACATGAATTCTGTGAAAATCTTCTTCTCTACTCTTGGGTATCAAATAAAATAAGTAAATGCATAGTTATGATGAGCAAGAGCGCCTCTACCAAATTTTTGAATTTTATGGCCCCAGGGTCAGGGGTTCTGGTGTTAGGGCGGGGCTCTATTGATTATATAGTGAAAATACATGAATTCTTTGCAAATCTTTTTCTCTTCTCCTAGGTATTTAATAACCTACTAGTGCATAGTGAAAATACATTAAATCTTTGAGAAATTCCTTCTTTGCTCCTGGATATTAAGCAGATGAACTATATAGTTATGATGAGTAAGAATGCCTCTTTAAAACTATAATTTTTTGTCCCCAGGGCTCAGGGATTCTGGTATAGGGAGGAACTCTATTGAATATATAGTGCAAATACATCATTACATGAAATCTTTGATAATTTTCTTCTCCTGGGTATTAAGCAGATGAACTACCTATAGTTATGATAATCTTCCAGAATTTTAAATTTCAAGGCCCCAGGGTCAGGGATCCCATAGAGGGGGGGGGGGTGTATGTATATACTGAAAATATAATATATATTGAATTGTTGAAAGCTGCTCCTGGGTATTCAAATATTTTTGAAGCAAGAATGCCTGTACAAAAATTGTGCAATGTGTGGATCTAGGCCTAAGGGACAGGAATTCGTGGCTGCAGGGACACTACTGATTATTGCTGAATATTACTGATTAGTTGAAAAGCATTTTTTGTTCCCCTACCCTGCCTATGGGTATTAAGTAACCAAACTAAGCAACTGTTAAGGGTTAACATATGATGACTAATGGACCGCCAGCTCTTTCAAAATTGTGAATGCCATAGCATCTGGCTTCAAATATGAATCAAATTCAGTGACTTGAAAGTTGTTGCATAATGCTAAGATGACCTATAAGGCCCATGGGCCTCTTGTTTTTATATATTTTTTTATTGGCACAAACACTTTTCAGTGTGATTGATAAAGATCTATACACAAGATAATAATAATCCATAAGAATGCAGTTACTCATTTATAGCTGACATGACATGCATTCAGTCATCACAATCACCATGTCAATGTCCTTGAAATGGAGCACATATTTACATTAACATGGCACTGCCACTGTCTCAGGAAATAACAATTAATTACTGGTCAGGTCTTGGTACGGATGGGGCGATGATATGGCCAACCATATGCAGAAGCAAAGAGGTTATGATGCTGTTCTCCTCAAACTCCTTTCTTCTCATACTCCGACCACAACTCGAATAGTGTTTCATGGATGCGACGGTATGCTGTTCTTTGGTACCGGCTGAGCTGTTGCTCATCAACTAATCGCATTATGATTGACAGCTGGTTGGCTTCCTTCATGAGCAGAGGCATCTGGACAGAAAATTGAAGCACACTGCACGACGACGGATAACTGTATGCCACCTGGGTTTAAAACGTACCTTTGCATAATCTCGCTTTGGATAAGCTCCACAGACCATTGCTGTGATCTTTTCGCTACACAGCTCTTCTTTAGACAATAGTGGCAAATCTGGGCGGCATTTAACTTGTACGTTTCCTTAAGCCCCAAAGAAGATGTGGTATTTGGAAACAATTGGGTGGTAAGTGATCTGAGCATAATCTCTGTCGTGAAGTGGGAGTAAAGTCCTTACGCCGACAATAATTAGCCGAATGCTTTCTGAAATTAACATTTTTCAACAAAGTTAAAAAAGACCGCACCCCTTTGTCTTTCTCTGCCTTATTATTACATCCAAATGCATCACAAAAGACCGTTAAATATTTTCTTCGCTATTCACGCTCTCCATCGGCAAGTGGTGACATATCCGTGTAAGTAAAAAACTTGAGAGAGAGGACGTTAACCACCATTCAATCACTATTTCCTCGCTTTTTCCCTGGTTTTCATCTGTGTGTGAAATATATGTAAATGGAGAAATTAAAAAAAAAAGAGATTTTCAAAGATTGCATTAATCCATGTGTGGTGGATTCAATAAAGTCTATATTTTTTTCACGTTATACTTGCTTTACAGAGCACTGTTTTTCTTATCAGGTTGTGTTAGGATTCTTCGTTATCACTTTCATAACGTCTTACTGTTCTTAGGTATTCAAAAGACTTGAATAAAAGTTCTTTGTATGCCTTTTCACATGACTGTAGTTAATCTTGAATAGATTTCAGAGAGATTGGATCAGCCTTGATCTGATCAATATGCACTGCACCTGTGTCCATATCATTCTTGATGTCGTGTACTTCTGTCGTAAAAATTTGCAACTGTACGTTCATATTCCTCTTGGGCTGGCGTTAATTGTCTTCTTTTCTTTAACTCTAATGCTTCACCTGCTTCCGCTAGCTCTGTTTACAGGTCAGTCATCGATGTTTGGTGATTAGTCCAGCTGTTGAATAGCTAAGAAATCTTTTACTCTTCAAATTATATCTCCTTTAGCCTATATACATGTAACTGTAACACCTAAAAAAATACATACTGTAATATCAAAAACCTTTCCTTGAAAACATCATAAATGGCTGATCATGTTTCAGGAATTATTGTAGACAAATTCTGCTTTAGGATTCTGTACAAATACTCAGAGATTGATAAGTGTCACCTGTAATATAATATCAAGATATTTATAATTTCATTTCTTCAAAATACAGGTAGAAACAAAAATTAAGTAAATTTTCCGGTCTACAGACTAAACATTTCTAGTCTTTTTTTCCAGTCAAGACCAGTAAGACCAGTTACATATTAGCTTTAGGTCCATTGCCTTCAGAAGCAAATTGAAAGTGGGGGGTTGGGGGGGTGCTGAGTGCAAGAATTTTTATGCCCCGCCATGAATATGGTGTTTGTCATGTCTGTCTTCCGTCCCACTTTGCGTTTAGCTCTGCTCAAAGCTAAGTTTCAAAGAAACCATCCAAGATATTTTCATCGAACTTCATATGCTGATTGATATTGATGAGAGCTATGCAACTGCATCAACATAACTAATAACTAGTTTGATCAATGATGAAAAATAAACACAAAAATCATAGTTTAAAGGGATTTAATTCATACAAATTAGCTAAACGGCCCTATAGACAATCATTTTCTGTGGCACATAAAAAGTACATGCTGCACTTTTAAATTTAGAGATTGAACATTTTATTTAACACATTATGTTAAAGTACTTAAGGTAAGGTTTGCGTCTCCCTCCAACTCATATTTTTTTTTAATATGCACACATGCTATATATCAATTTATTCAGGGAGATTAGCTGCATTATTTAATATGATTTTCAAAGATATTGCCCGTCTCATTTTTTGAGTAAAAGACGCCAAATTTAACGTATTTCATTTTTCACCTCGAATATTATTTTCATTGAAAAATTTTATTTATTTTATAAATTAAAACTTTTATTATCAAAATGACTGGAATTAGTATAATTCATGCTTCTATTATTTAAACTTTTAATTTTCCTTTATCAAAAATGTGAAAATTTGGGTAAAAAAGAAGATTTTTCAATTTTCCTTGATAAAGTGAAACCGTTGCCATGGCAACAAAAATATAAAAAACAATGTTTTACATATCTACCGATTCCATCATAATCCATGAAGTTATTAATCTGATCATTTTCATTAATTTGAACTAAAAAAATATGTATGTCCCCAATATTATTTCCATGGAAACAGGGGCTATATTATGGGTTCGGAACATAAAAATCAGGCTTTTTCTACACTTTTAAAGACAACATTGATATCACCTTGTTATGGTGAATGTTAAAGACTAAATGTTATTTTTGATATTGTTTTTAGGCATAAATTGGCCAAAAATATTCAAAATAAAACTCCTCCTGTGCTACATGATGGTCTAAAAATTTATTCCATGGAAGAACTCTAGTATTTGTGACAATCTTTACATCTGAATATTCTGATGAAATTGTCCATGCAACACCTTTAGAAGTACATGTATATGTATATAAACATACTTCAGAACATGTTGCAACTAAACCAATTAAAAGCCTATGAATTTGACCTCATGCTGATTAGTTATTCCAACATGTAGTAACTTCTAGACATCTTTGTAGCAAAATATCTTTATTCAGTTATGGTTGGTGACTGTCATAAATGCATATTTAAACTAAAGTAATGTTTGTTTGCCCTCTCTTGACTCAGGGTAAAATTATTGGGTCAGTAGGTGAGAAAATCTTCAACAACATTTTTTAAGGGGGATAAGAGGTATAAAAAGAAAATAAATATTGCCCTGCATTGAAAAAAAAGTTTTCAGTCTGGTCATTTTAGTCAGTCGGTCTGGAGAGGCCGACAGGGCGACAACCAAACATTTTTTAAAGATGGCCTATTTCTACACTTCATGGACATTAGCTCAATCATTGGATTATATAGTCTTAGAATCTAAATTGAAATATCAGACAGAAGAAAATAAAGATGAATTCTAAGTGACATCAATTCATACTGCTTTTTAAAATCAAAATACAGAAAAAAAAATTAAAAGATTATAAATGTAAACAATTCTAAAATAAACTACATGTATTTGTGAAAAAAATTTAATTTTATTACATTACTAAATTGGTCTTATCATTCCTACTAAATTAACATTTACAATTGCCAAGTGTCATGTTTTAAACTGTTACAGAAGATATAATTATACATGTTCACTGCAGCTTTATATACAAAACTTGTCAGTTTTCAGAAATACTTATTTGAGAATATTAGGTCCTGGTAAGAACAAAATTTAATGAATAAAAATATTAATCTTAATTGTTCATGTATTAATTTCCTTGCAATTTTACAAACCGTTTTAAGAAACTTGTTACATGTAAGTATAGACAACAGCAACCTTCAATTAATACCTATGACGTATACATTTATTTTACTGAAAACAAATTCAAAGATGGACAAGCACAGCATGAACTGCAATCATCGCATACACATCTTTTCTCAATATATGGAAAACAGCATGTATATACAAGATAGGATGTTGTTGAACATTAATTTTTCTTCTATAATCTATAGACATATAATAATATGCATTGGGTATAAATAACAAGTCAGAAGTTCTCTTAGTTTGATCCATCCAACTTTCTTTAATATTCTTCAGCTGATATGGGATGACCTCTACTTTGATTGATGGCATAAATCTTTTAAGGAAACACTGGAGTACTTTTATTTGGTTCTTATCTATTCCAATTAATGACCCATGATCTGAAATCACATGTGTTCATTTTAACAATATCATTTAAGGAATTGCATTTTTTGAATAGCATAAAGAATTGCACTGAGTTTCATTCACTCAATGAAATGAATAAATTTCCAAGATAATGAATGAAGAATCAATATGAAATTATTGTAAAATTTACAGATTGAATTAGTGAAATGCAAATGCTTGATCAAGAAAATTAATGTTCTTGTCATGCACAATCTGTATCTCTATTTTATTAATTAGAAAATGAGATATTAATTGAAATCAAACCTCATTTAAAAAGGTAACTTGAACAATTGAATACCTGTTCTGATGCCTAAACAGCAAGGATTTTATTTTTCATAATTTCTTGAATGAATGCATTTTTTTTTTGGCAATGTTAAGATATTAGTCACATCCTGATATCCTTGTACCGTTTTTTAATCGTTTTTAGTCAGTAGATCATTCATAACTTTCAGTAAAATGAATAGTTAAATAATTACCCGATGAAAATACTATCAACAATCAAACTGTCAACATCATCATTGGACATGGTCAAATGCACCGTGACTTTTCTTCCCGGTTCGGACTGCATATAGCATAATACTTTACAGGATACTCTCAGGTCTTTTTCTTTTTTCTTTCCCATTCTCACTTAAAATTTAAGTGTAGTGGTGAAGCGAGAAACACACATCAGCACAATGCGACAATGACTTTCTTCTGATCGGAATTGCCGTGCAACTTGCCACGTTTCGTATCGAACATAAACAATTCCTCCTTTATTGGTTCATCCACATGCATCACGCTAATCTCAAAGGCTTCTAAGATTCCTATGCTTTGATTTGTTATAAGACTTTCTCCTGAAAACGTCCTTCGTTTTTAGTCCTAACATTAAGTGACAACAAACATCAAGTACGACAGAGGAAATTCGTTACGGAGATGCTTAGCATCGCTGGTTTAAATTTGCCTGTTTCAAACGCTTTGGTGATTCGCAAGAGTTATCTCCCTGTAACGCAAACCTTACCTTAACCTGTTGCAAGAAACTGTAATGTAATAGAGTCTTTCTGCTGACGGAATGGCATCTCTCATAACTGTGTTTCGTCTCCTTATGTGTGGAGTTACTACATGTAAATGGAAAAACTCCATAAATGAGTCTTCATCCATGCGGAGGACGTTTCTGAAGGCACTGGGATCTTCTAAGCTTAGCTGTGTTCCTGCAAAAGTGCATTATGTGCACTGCGAAGAGATCTCTGTATGCAGAGGCGTGTCCAAACGCATCTTTTCAACCCTTTTCTTTTTTTAAGGAGCAAAAATGCAATTGCAAGTAAAACTACTGCTACTGCACCAGTAGCTTCGTCTTCTATTTTGAAAATTTTCTTTGTATTGTTTTGGTCTAAAAACACGTGGATTTTATGGTAATGTTGTTTATAATTTTGTAAAGTTCGCCTTAGCGTGTGTACAGGACAGCGTACGGCTTGCAAAACTTACGTTTTTAGACTTATAAGGCAAGTCTTACCGTGTGTACCGGCCTTTAAGACCCAAGCATATACAGACATAAATCACTGCTCACGGTAAAAGATCTTTTTGGAGAAAAACTAAGAGAAAGCTAGCTATCTTTGCAGGATGTTTTAAGAAGCATGCTGAGAAAGCTGAAAAGTACATAAATCTTGGATCATCAAACGCAAACAAAAATCAAATGATAGCAAAGATGGCCCCTAAAGCTCAACACCACTCAGGATCAGAGAGCCTTTCTTACAGAGTATCCGCTGCTGTTGCCCCCCAAAAATCGAAGGTCACAAATACATTTTGCAGGTAAAGCTGTTTTTATGTTTAATAATGTACGTTGCAATTGGCGGATCATTTTCCCGTTTCGTAAATGGAGAAAGTGGCTGACCTTTTTGTATCACAAATAAAACAAAGAGAAAAAAGACCTATGTATTCATGACAAAATGAATTTTGAGTGTATAAATCGAACCATTTTTGTAAATTAAAAAGAAATAATCCGTACAGTGCTGCTATCCTATAAGTTGACAATTCTGTCCTATCCTATCGTGAATCCTGCATCCACAATCCTATCCTGTGATTTCAGTCTAATCCTATCCCATCCTATCCTGCAACTCTCAGTTTTTTAATATTTAGGAATTAAATTGACAAAACGAAAAAAGGAATAACCAGAAAATAAAATAAAATCAGATATAGTTATGGTATTCATTTAAATGTTATATATTTTAATGGAGAAAAATAATCGAGATCGGCATCCCATAATTCCCGACTAACCGCTCCGCACAATTTAAATTTACGATTATCATAACCATATTAAAAATAATGTTAACAAACAGATCGTAATTACACGTGGACAAATACTGATTTTGCAAACATATGAAAAGAAATTGGCCTACCAGAAGAATTAAAGAAAGATATGCTTAGTGTTTTAAATTTCCTACTAACAATGATCGTGAGACCCGGGATCGCAACTTGCGTCCAACGTGTAATATTTAATTATTTTTAAACAAGTGTTAAAAATCATATGCCTATATAGTAATAATGTTTAAGTATATGTTTCATGTAAAATTTTATTTTTTCTTAAACTGAGCACCATGAAAATAACATGCATGTCATGTATAGATCTAGTCTAACTGTGTTTGTGTAACAGGTTTTTCTGTATGCAATTCTGAAAAAGAGGATATGACTAGACCAAACAGACAAGTCAAATGTAGATCTAGAATATCTTTACTTTCACATATCAATCATTTTAAATGTGAAATTGTCTTTTAATATCAATATTAATTGTATGATTTTTTTATTTAAATTCAGTAATTTTTTTTTTTTTTAAATTTCAGTTCATCATATATAATTGCATGTGATATTTTTCAAACACGCAAAATATATAGTTGCTAAATTCAAGATAATCTAATTGTTAATTTTTTTCCTTTCACTTCAGTTTCTCCTCAGTTTATGGTCAGCTCAACACCGTACAAATGTATTTCAATTTTTAATTTTTTTTATGTGTGAAAATTTAATAATTTATGTTTAATAGAATATTTTTTTCTAAATTTGATATTGGTTGACAGATTGACATTAATAAATATTGTAGTGAGGTCACACATGTTTCTAAGATCTTATAAAACATGCATGAGAAATTCAGAATTTACATTTTAAACATGTATAACTCATGCAGTCTTAAGTAAAACAAGTTTATATTTGACCTTTGATCTTGAATGTTAATCAGTGTCAGATTGAGAAATATTAAAATGCTCCACACGTTCCTTAGATCGTACAAAACATTCATAAGAATTCACAGTACTTACAGCATTTATAACACATTCTTGAGTAAACTTTGTATTTGACCTTGACATTTGATCTTAAAATTTTCAGTGTTTAAATGAGGAAAAATACTTTATAAAGTTCACAATATTTTTATTCAAGGTGATTCCTCAACAATGTTTAACAATTGAATATTCCATTACCATGAGACAGTCATTAAAAGTATCCATGTACAACATTTATGAATTTCAATGCTAAGATCACAGATACATGTACATGAACTTTGTTTAAATTAAAGTTTATCAATGTTTTTATTACACTTGTATAATATTTCACATGCATATAATTTGGCTTTCTTAACCGTCGCTCAAATTGAAATTCAAATGTCAGGGTTATTGTCAGAGAGATGGTCATAAACCGAACAGTTCTTCAAATGTAAACAATGCACAGAAAACGCACTGATCTCCTTAATAAAAACACCATGATTTCAGACTTAGGACTCCGTGACACTGGTTTGAACATCTTTCATCATTTACTCTAACAGCATATCGCATGAACTGCATTCTGTACAGCTGTAAATGTGCAGGGTTTCCTGAAAAAAAAAAAACAAAAAACATAAAATGATATTATAGACATGTTGATTGTAAATTTTGTCATACACATTTCATACACATTTAACATGTTTAAAATGTTTTTGATTGTGACTATCTTTCACATTTCATGTACAATTGGTTTTAATTTCACCTTTTTCTCTCTCAAAAGTAATGCAAATAGAAATCATGAAAAATAAAATCTTATACTGCAACCTCAGTCATATAAAAGAAAAAAAAATCTTATTCAACATAATTTACTTGTAGATTATAATTCATTTTATCTTGTCAACTTGCTAACAAATATGAAGAATACATTTGTTTTAGTGACTTTTCTCTATTTCTGCTTGTATTTATCTATTTAATGTTTTTTCTTGGGGTTTTTTTTTTATCTTAAAATTTGAATATAAAAATCTATGATACTATAACATGATGAACTGAAAATTCAACATTTCTTTTAGTTTTACTCTCAATATTTTTGAAAGAAGAAAATCACTTGTTCCGAGTAACTGCAGACATATCACGTCAACTCAGATAATGATGTTTATGTATTTTAATGACCATGTAAAAATACATGATAAAAATAAAATCATACATACTTTTTAGGTTGAAATCCTCGTACTGCGATGACGCATGAGTGCAGACAATCCATTTTCTGTAATGATTAAAATGACAAGATTAACTTATGTTTCATAACTCACAATACATCAAACATACATGTACAATATGTAAGTGCACTGCTTAGTGAGCTCATTAAACATTTAAGCAGAAGCATTAGAAATGGTCATGATGATTCTACATTCATTTATTATTAATTACACAGAAATAAAAAAACAACAACTATTTTCTGACCCTATTAGGGAAATGATAAGAGTAACAACCTGATTTAGGCATAATACATATGATTGTTTTAGATTTGGAGCTCATTGATAGCTGATTGAATCATATGACAGAGTATTTGTAAATATTACCACCCCCCCCCCCCCCGCGCTTCTGTCTACACTACTTCTTTTTCCCGCACCCGATTTTTGTTTATATTAATGAATAGAATATAAAATGTTTATATTTTAAGACATGAGAACATTGTTTAAAGTGATAAATATGTATAAAAATGCACACATGCACTGTGTACAATGTGAAGTATACTTACATGATATCGCACATCATCTATTCAAGTCCGCTGCTGACGGTTCCTGTGGAATTATCCAAACAAACAGCGCATATTTAACAGAAAAACATGTTAGTACACTTTTACACAACTAAAAATCGGTTAAATCATCTATAAATCATCCAAACAAGCTGAAGAAATACGGTCTTTCGATGCCTGGACTCTTCGTTGTTTACATTCCCAATTCTTCCGGTGATCGTTCACGGTTAGATCGTACACTGTGTTACTCGAAGTTTATAATATAAATATGTGTTTAGAGAAAAGAATGTTTTATTTTCTTTGGAAAAATTTATAAATATTTCTTTTGTAAACATTTTATACCGTATTTCGTTTCTGTGATTTATTCTGAAATATGAATAAACCTTTGCTCGAATCTGATTGGCTGTAGGATACAGGATAGGATAGGATAGGATAGGATTGGATTAACTTCTATATGTTTCTATCGTGAATCCTCAATCCTGAATCCTATCCGATCCTATCCCATGTCAACTTGTGGGATAGCAGCACTGTATTACAACTGACATGAAATCTAAAATATAAATGAATATTTTTAAGCGGGGTGAAGATTTTGCATGATTTCTCTTTATTCAAAAGGTAAATTAAGCATGCAACCTGTCTCCCGGGAAACACACTGAAAAAAGACGAAACCTTCTGGATAGAAAAAGGTCTACAAAGCAGCATTTCCAAAGTACCCATAAAGCCAAGATAGAGCGTCTTAAACTGCAAGAACAGAGACAAACATGGGAGGCAATAATGGAACTCTGTGAAGGCACTACATAAGCTACAGATATAGAATTGTCAGCAACAAATGATGAGTTGGAGGATCTTATCGGAAATTCCCATGTCTGTAAGACAACCATCGAAAGTTTCCCCTCTATCTACCATTTTTGCTGATTTAGAAACCACTGGTTTAGGTAAGTACTATAAGGCCGAAAGTGACCTAGAAAACTTTACACCTCTACAACAATTAAGTGTGTAAGGCTCGAGGGACAGGGCTTAGCACTGTTATCAGAGCAGCAGCAGAATTGATGTCTGTTTCAACACGTGCTCTGTACCAGACGATATTTTTAGAGTAGAGGCACATGCACTATCGTCAGAATGTTGTTGATGTGCATGCGTGTATAAACATAAATTAAAAAACATATTGAATGAAAGTAGAACACTACAAACATTTATTGAATTAGTATTGTTGAGGATTATAAGTGTATCAATTATACATTTTAGATAAAACATGACAAACGCAAGTTCTAAAATATTAGAATAGTTGTCTTAGAATCTTGTATTCTCACAGTCAATTTCAACTAAGATTTAAAAAAGGCCACCTTTCAGTCCAGCTTTCATTGTCTGATTTTTACTCAAAATTAGTACTTGAAATAATTAGGAAGAATTCACGGTATTTATAGATGATGTTGTTAATTGAAAAATAGTAAATCATAGCAGGCTATTTTATTTAGTTTAGTTTGCTTTAATTTATAACTCAAATGTTTTTTTTAACCTTTTTGGTAAAAACAACACAATACTTAAAAATATATACTCTTCCCAAAGAAATTGCCACTGACATATAGATACTGAAAAAAATTTCTTCGCAAATAAAAGGTACCTAACCAGGCATTTGAACAAGATGCAAGAAGTTTCTTATGTTATCCTTATGGGTAATCTTCTGAATAGCCAAAATCAGATTTCTTTAGGTGTATTTATATTGAAAACATCCGAAGGACCGGTTTCAACGTCCCACAGTAGGATTCGAACCCGCGACGTAAGGATGGACTCCTTACTTCGCGAATCTAAAGCAGACGCTCTAACCCCTGAGCCACGCGGGCGACTTAAAAGCATATTGAAAACAGTGTAGAAATGATGATGCAATAGAACTGTACTTTTTTAAAGCATTTGTTCATTTCTGAATCTGAATATATGATTGATTGTATATTGTTTAACGTCCCTCTTAAGAATTTTTCACTCATTTGGAGACGTCACCGATGCCGGTGAAGGGCTTCAAATTTAGACCTATACTCGGCACTCAGGGCCATTGAGCAGTGAGGGTTTTTTATCGTGCCAACGCCTACCGTGACACGGGAACTAAGTTTTTAAGTTCATATCCGAAAAGTCACCCGTGACTTTCACTTCTAGTGCCGAGCGCTTGGCGAAGGAACAGTCACTACCTTTGTTTACGTCTTAGGTATGACACGGCGCTGCGATCGAGAATCGAACCCGGGCCTCCCGATCACGAAGCGAACACTCTACCACTAGGCTACCGTGAATATAAAAAAATACTAAGATTTCCTCCCATTTGCAACTAACCAAAAGAATCAATAATTAATGAATAAAAATTCTTTCATAGATTTCAGTATCCCCCTACAGACCAAATGATGCAGTCCTGATATTTGAAACTTTTGTGAATATAAGGCTTATCCATGCTGTCTCCCCTTGGTTTCTGGGGAAAACAAGGGAATTTCAGAAAATGCAATTGCAATCAACTTTCAAGCAATTTTCAAATGACATTTAATATAAATATTTATGCATGTAAATTCTTCATCTTCTGCATGGATAAGAGAGAGCGTAAATTGCATGGCAAAAGAGAAATTGAAAAAAAAATTAAAATTCATTTACTAATTAAATTATTACCTGTTAGTTCCATGTTCCCCGTATGTCTCCCTCCCATATTATTGTTTGGCATCTGCTCTGGCTAAAGTTTCTAATGGACATTTAATCAGAGTAATTTGACATTTAAGCGCGAAAACTTTGACAGTATCTTAAATCTAAAAATGGTAAGCAAGTGGAAGTTTGTATTATTTTGGGCGGTTATTCTTTAGGGAATGATGAGACTTAGAATGATTAACCAGAACACGAGGACAACAATGGGTTTGTGAATGAACCATTCAGAATACAACAGGAGCCGAATAGTTCAGAGTGCATATATTGTTTTTGTAGACCTTGTATCACTAATGAAGTAAATAGACAGATGTGGTGGGAAACTGACCCTTACCCAAAGCATTGAAGAAACAGTAATTTGCGAAAAGAAAAGTATAAAAGATTTTGGACTATGATGTATCATAGAGATATCTTGGATTATCTTAGATATGTTGAGAAAAAAGAAAGGCATTAGAGCAAGACCCATGATTCAGAAATTTAGTGTGGCATCGCACGGACATAATGCCAGATTGCGTTGTAAAATGCGTGAGAGACTGGTTTCCCAATCCTGACAACACCCTCGCATAACAATTTTGAAATAATAAAATAGTTGAATCTTGATTTTTGCAAAATAGGTGCTGAAATCTGAATGTGACCAGAAAAAAAGAAAAAAAATTCATATCCTCCACCATTCTCACCAATTTGTTGCTTTTATACCCAATTGCTGGCCTTTAAAATTCTTTCGAGGCTCACATCCCCACGTCTGCCAGCTGAAAAAGAACAGTAAGTCAAATGTAACATTACCCTATACGGTTGTTTAAAATTCTATCAATCAAAATGACAAATGTAACAAATCAATTCGGTCGGTGCATACCATAGACGTCTCTGACGTACTTGACAATTGAAAGCATTTACACGCCTTTTCTTCTTCAATGCGATTATTTGTCCCCTCATCAGCAAATAACACCGTCAGCGTTGACAAAAGCTTATTAACTGTAAGTTCTGTTGAAGAGCTGCTATGCAGGAAGACATACATCATTGTGGGACGGCATTAATCAGCTGAAATGGAATAGAATATTTCACATGGACACGTATACAACTGCACAAAGCGTTATTTATCATACTGCCCTATAACCGATATACCATTCAATTTACCTGATACATGTAATACCTGTTTTGTTTAGGCCTTTAATGAGCTGTGCCTTTTCTTCGCAGTCTTTTGTGTCCTTCAGAATTGTCATAAGAAATTACCAAATAAGATTGGCCAAATCATATACACACGAGTATATGATGGACGGAAAGTATGACATTTCATCAGTGATGATTGTGCTGGTATCCTCTGTGCCAAGATTCAAAGCAGACACATTTTAGCAAAGAAATACTTACTTTGGATTAAATACGATGACGTCGGTATCAAATCCTGGTTTTGCAAATGTAAAGTTGGTGCAAGAGTTGTTGGCATGTGTGATCATATTACCAGTGTAATTTGGTTCTTGGCTTTCGCTCGTCATGAGGGAAGTGGTGCCTGTGGTGTCCGTGATTGGTGTGGTGTGGTTGAAGATGCTGCTGCACTTCCGATTGTTGAATGAGAGAGTGAGGAGGAATATAAAGAAAGATGTTTCATAACAGAAGAGGAGTGAAAGTGAATTTCAGGCTAATCGGTCGACATTGCAAAATATAATTCAAAACTTTTCAGAATTATTGTTTAACATCATATTCTCCATACACACATTTATCAGTATTATGATACGTGTGTGATGGATAAATCTTTCTGTTCTTTTTATTATTTATCCAAAATGTATTGCTCTGTTAATGAATCTTTTTATTTATTAAAGCAGTTTTAATTTGAAATATATAGAGTAACTCCAGATGTACACATGCCTGTTTTTTTAATGAATTTTCCTGAAATTTAATAATGGTATACAAGATATTTATATTTTGTTTGGCTTATATATATCTACATCTGTGAAGACAGATATTTAATTGAAAGGTTCATCATGGATTGAGTAGTGTTATTATATACACGTGGTTAATAAGTATATCATTTTATGATCTAAGAGCTACATCAATATTAAATGGTTTTTCAATCAATTCCTGAATTTTTATCATACATTTTTACATAAATTTCTCTTTACCCCACTGTTTATATGATTGTCTCTCTTGTTCATGAGAAGGATAGATTTCATTTAACTATCCCTAATATTCTTGGTAGAATGATCCCTAGCTATTAGAATGAACTATAATAATATATTGAAAACTTCCAAATGGTATGATTGGTTGTCTGATACATCCTGGAGTACGTTTTACAGAAGAACTTCCAACTAAGACCAAAATGTATGCAAATAGCTTTCTTTTTCTGTAAATGAGAAAAGGTTTTACTATTTTAAAAAAGAATTTAGAAAAAATGTATTATGCAGGCAATTTAATTGGAAATAAAATCAATGTAATATTATAAATAGGTCTATACAAGCAAGATATTGCAATCACTACACATGTTCAAGGTTTTATTCTTTAATAGTTGCAAGTTCTTTTGTAAAACGTATACTGCATCCCTTACTGGGTTGGTGAGAACATCAGCAGACATTGGCAACCAAACAGACAAGATTTGCAAACAAACAACAATTTGTTTGTTTTGTTTTTTTCAGGTGTGAATGGCTCTGTTGGCTAACGGAGGACTAAACAAGCAAATATGACAGGGCAGCAGTTTTAAGAAATAGCTGTTTTAAAGCCTCATCTTGAAGATAGAGTCAGGGGATATAAAGATTTTTTGTTGTTTTTAATTTGCCCTGCATATTATAAAATATACAGTAAACTGTACTTAAAATGTCAAGATGATGAGGTGTTATGGGACTTAATGAAATTTCAGATGGCCTTAAGGATGTCATGGAAGTGAGGTCCCTACTAACAGCTGAAGAGGGAGGTACGGGGGTTAGTTCTACTAGACAGGTATCCCCAGAAATCCCACCAGAGAAGGAAAGGACAAGGAAAAAAAATATTGATTGATTATATAATGTTTAACGTCCCTCACCAGAATATTTCAATGATATGGAGACGTCACCATTGCCGGTGAAGGAAAAGAAAGAGGACTGCTGTTGGAATGATTTGTTTGTTCTGACAATTAGAAAATCGTGTACATTTGTAGATAACAACTACATTTAAAAGCGAATAGATCATTCCTCTAAGCTATTTGATGAATTTTATTAAATATTTTCTATTAGTTTATAATGTTTTAAAACATAAGGAATAAAGGGTAAAACAGTATACCCTTCCTCTCCTTCGTAGCGGGGGTATAAAAATATTTGAGACAAATATTGCAACATTATTTTATAATGGTGTAAGGTGTATTTACATAAATAAGCAATCTAATTATAAATTACACCATTTTTCTAGCGTACTCTGTTTAGCACAAAATTAGAATTTCTCAGTCCGAGGGAAATAACTCTTGTCCGAAATGACTCGATCGTGCCCAAAAACCAATGGTTCTCGAGATAATGAATTTTGCAATAAGAAATGACAGCTTTGAAATTCATGAGGCAAGTCTTATAGCTTGACTCTAAAAAACCAGGCGCAAGAATATTTGAATCTCATATGTACCGGATATGGATGGGGAGAAGGGCCATACAAAATTAAGTAGAAATAGGCGGTGCAGTAAACGTGAAATTCAAACCCTTAAATACATAGACGAAATCCACAGATTGGGCAAACATCGTCAAGGGAAAATGAGAAAAATTATAGGAAGTATTTATCAAATTATACTTTCTGTTTATCAATGAAATATAACTGCAAAAGTTTAAATTTATACCTCAAATAGTTTTGGAACTATTGTAAAAACAAGTTTTTGGACATATTGAACTTTGACGAAACATTGAGGTATTTAATACGATGTACATCTAGTCAGTGCATTTACTTGTTCTCTGTTTTTGAACATATTTTATTGACAAAAGTCAAGGGGATCGGACACAAGTTCTAGCAACTTAGGTAGTCCTCTCCCATATTCTCTGTTGAAAACAACTTGATAATTTATATAGGGTTGTTTATAATGTTCTTCAAGAAAATAGCATTGCACTGTTATTATAATATAGATATGTTGAAATGTTCGAAGAAATTGTTAAAAAGTTAGAAACTAATGATAAAAATACACGTTTGGCTACTTGGAGACTTCAATCCTCAGCAGGGCCTCTTAAAGAACAGACTACATTATTGTAAATGACATTATTCTGGATAATCTGCTAATCCAGGAAGGATATGAACAGGAAGAATTTCTTTCACGAACAGTATAAATTTCTTACAAGAAATCGGTATTCAAATACTGAGGTATTAAAACGACAAACGTGTCGACAATTATGAAAATAATCTACTTGAAGTGTGTAAAATCCTAGATTTACATATTGCAAATGAATAATCGGTGATGATAGGTTTATAGCTGCTACAACCAAAAGTAAAGATACCGTTATTGATTACGTTATTCTGTCTCCATCCTTATTTGAAAGTAATTCTTCTTTCAAAATATTTTTCCCGCTCAAATCATGACAACCCAGATCCTTGCAATTTTATTTATTATGAACTAATTAGCTGGCAGCTTCCACGAATGGGGCCCCTACCAAGCTCCATTACAAGTAAAGCATTTTGCAGAATGTTTTTATAATATATTCAAACAAAGTCATATAGATCATACACTTTCAAACTAGCAAATTCTGTATAATTAAAAGAATTCAGTGGTATTTATATTGTATTGGTATGAAGTATATATACAGTCAAATAGTATACAGTTATGGAATGGGTACATGGGAAATAGCAAATTTATGGTTCCCCGTGGGAGGAAACTATTTCCCATGTACCCATTCCATAACTGTTTTAGTAAACCGAAACAAGCACACACGAAATCTTTATTCTTTCAAATACTTTGACATTTTAAAAAATACACTATAGAAATATAATCACAATTGCATGGGGTTTAAAAGATTGTATGATAACTAATTCAGCGTGTCTGAGAACATATAAATTATTTTTAAATAGAATTTTCAAAGACATTTCGAAACAAGAGGCCCACGGGTCTTATAGGTCACCTGAGCATCATGAAACAACTTTCAAATGATTGAATTAGGTTCATGTTTTAAGCTAGATGCTATGGCATTCACAATTTTGAAAGAGGCACCATTGCTAATCATAACTTTACACTTAGCAATTTAGTTTGCTTACTCAATACCGATAAGCAGGATAGGGGAACAAAAAAGTATGTCAACTAATCAGTAATATTCAGCAGTAATCAGGAGTGCTCCTACCACACATGAACCCCTTACCCTAGGTCTACACATTGCACAATTTTTGAAAAGGCACATTTGTTATCAAAAATGTTTTATTAATACCAAGAAGATTTCAAACCATTCATTTTCAGTATATAAATACTAAATAGAGCCCCCCGCCCCCATATCGGTATCCCTGATCCAGGGGCCATGAAATTCACAATTTTGGAAGAAGAGCCCATCATAACTATGTAAATAGTTCATCAGCTTAATACCCGGGAGTAGAGAAAAAGATTTTCATAGATGTAATGTATTTTCACCATATAATCATTATAGAGCCCCGCCCTAACACCAGAACCCCTGACCCTGGGGCAAAAAAAACAATCACAATTTTAGCAGAGGAACTCTTGCTAATCATAACTATGTACTTAGTTTATTTAATACTCAGGAACAGAGAAGAAGATTTTCAAAGAATTAATGCATTTCCACTATATAATCAATAGAGCCCTGCCCTAACACCAGAACCCCTGACCCTGGGGCCATGATTTTCACAATTTTGATAGAGGACTCAATGCTGATTACAATCATACAGTTTGACTGCTTGATGTCCGGGAGTAAAGAAAAATATTTTTAAAGATTGCACTAATTTTAGTGGTTTTTGCCCCACCCCCGGGGGGGGGGGGCTGGGACCACAACATTCACAATTTTTGTTCCCCTTCACCCATAGATGTTATATGCTAAAATTGGTTGTAATTGGTTTAGTGGTTTCAGAGTGTCAGAAGTGGGATTAGTCTGTTCAGTCAGGAGTATTTTTGTATATTACACTTATGTTTTTTTTTCTTTAATCATTTTTGTTGTATTTTGCAGTCAAAGAGTTTGTAGATTTTTGACAGTCTCAGGGTGTGAGTACTTGGTTTATTGATGGAGCCCCAAATGGAGAAAGCTAGGTTACCGTTGCTTTGTTTCGTATGAATTGAGTTTGTATACTTAATTTATCTGTTGAGATACAAGTATACACATTTTTGAGAAAGATTTTCCACATTTCATTTTTGTTTTGAAAATCAATGTTGTTCTACTGGATTGTAGTAATATTTTTCATATTTAGTCAGTTAGTGTTAAGTTCTATTACAATGTCGACATTGAAAGAACTTGCAGAATATGGACAGAGTCTGAACTTGACTGGTGCGGACTTGCAGCAGTTTATACAGCAACAACAGGCACATCAGCGTGAGCTACGAGCGGCGGAAAGGGAGAAAGAGAAGCAGGACAGGGAGTATCATCTCAGTAGAGAAGCACTTGAAATTGAGAAACTCAAACTACAGGAAAAGAAAGGTATGGAAGAGATTGAGAGTAAATTCATGCAAACTATTCAAACCTTAGAGCAAAAGTTAGCTGTAAAGGAGTCAGAAACGAAATCAGAAAATCCTAGTAATGCAAAGTTTCCAAAAATGCCTGTATTCGATGAAGTTAAGGATGATATTGATTCTTATTTGAGACGTTTTGAAAGGTACGCTGCAGCACAGAAATGGAAGTTTGACAGTTGGGCTGTTAACTTGAGCGCACTACTCAGAGGTCGTGCACTGGATGTGTATGCACTGTTGCCGCAGGAGAAAGCGTTGGACTATGATGCTTTGAAGACGGCGTTACTAAAAAGGTTTGAAAAGACGGAGGATGGATTTCGTCAAAAGTTCCGTAAGAGCAGACCTGAGGTAGGGGAAACTTTTTCACAGTTTGTTGTTCGTCTCGGTAGTTATCTCGATAGGTGGATTGAACTTGGTCGAGTTAACAAGACTTTTGATGGCCTCTACGATTTGATAATCAGAGATCAGTTTCTGTTCATGTGTAACAAAGAATTGACATTGTTTTTGAAAGAACGCATACCGAAAAACATCAGAGAAATGTGTGATTTAGCAGATCAGTTTAGAGAGGCAAGGCATGGTAACATTCAGACATTAGTTCATTTTAGCAAGAAAGAGAACTCTCCAGGAAAAAGTCAGGCATCGAGAGAACAGGAACAGCGAGATCAGAAGCCAGGATTGAAGTTTCAACCCATGAAAACTCCAATGAAGAAAGAAGTTCGTTGCTTCAAGTGTGACAGACTGGGCCACATAGCATCTCAGTGCCACCAGACTCAGAAGAACCGGAACTCATTGAATATTGTCGTCGATCGTACAGAAAAGGAATCTACGACAAAGAACTCAGAATTACAAGGCAAGTGTGGAACTTTTACTTCCTTTACAAACACATCAACATTTTCGATAGCGTCAAATTCAATGGACCTTGTAAACACTTCATCGTGTAACGTTAGTGCATCTCTTGAAGATATGCCTACCTGTAAGGGCAAGTTAAATGAACATTTTGTGACAGTGCTTAGAGACACTGGTTGTAACGGTGTTGTAGTTCGTAGGGATTTGATAGATGATGTTCAGCTTACGGGAAATCATCGAATTTGTGTTCTGGCGGATGGATCTAGGATTCAGGCACCTGTTGCGCGAGTGAAAATAGACACTCCTTACTTTGTGGGTGAAATAGACGCTTGGTGTTTAGAAAATCCATTGTATTCCTTGATCATAGGGAACATCCCCAACGCAAGAGATCCAAAGGATCCGGATAGAAACTGGACACCTTATCAAGCGCATGCAGTAGTGACAAGGCAACAAGCTCAAAAGGAAGGTAAGAAGACTAAATCTCTTCATGTTCCAGATATTATTGACGCTGAGATATGTCCTGACGACATCAAGGCAGCACAGGAGAAAGACGAGACGTTAGCCAAGATACGCTCTTTGGTAGGACAAGACGACGACTCCAAGGTATCTTACATTAGTAAAAAAGGTATCATTTATCGTGTCTTCCAGTCAGATAAACATCAGAATGGTAAACGTTTTACACAGCTAGTTGTTCCAAAGAAATATAGGACTAAAGTTCTTTCGCTTGCTCATGAATCTATTATGACAGGTCACCTAGGTACTTCCAGGACAGCCAGCAAAGTCCTTGCAGAATTTTATTGGCCGGGAGTTCAAGCGGACGTACGTCGATTCTGCAGATCATGCGACATCTGTCAACGTACTACTCCGAAAGGCAGGACTACAAAGGTACCACTCGGAGATATGCCTATTATTGAGGTACCGTTCAGACGTGTAGCTGTCGATTTGGTAGGACCTATCCAGCCAGCAACCAGTAAGGGTAATCGTTACATTTTGACTATTGTTGACTTTGCCACCCGTTACCCAGAGGCAATTGCTTTAAAAGGAATTGACACTGAACGAGTCGCTGAGGCTCTGGTAGATGTATTTTGTAGAGTAGGAGTACCGAAGGAAATGCTCACGGATATGGGGTCACAATTTACATCCGAGCTGATGACAGAGGTTAGTCGTTTACTTTCTATACAACAGTTAACAACGACACCGTACCACCCCATGTGCAATGGACTGGTCGAGCGGTTCAACGGTACATTGAAGCAGATACTCCGACGGTTATGTGCGGAACGTCCTACTGATTGGGATAAGTATCTATCAGCCTCATTGTTTGCTTACCGTGATGCACCACAGGAGAGTCTAGGATTCTCACCGTTTGAACTGGTTTACGGACACGAAGTTAGAGGACCTATGAAGATTTTGAGGGAGTTGTGGACTAAAGAAGTAGCAGATTCAGAGGTTAGAACTACATACCAGTATGTTGTTGATTTGAAGGAACGACTAGAAGCTACGTGCAGATTAGCGAGAGAGAATCTACAAAAGTCGTCAGAGAAATACCGGAAGTATTATAACAAGGGAGCACGGAACAGACAAATGTCAAAAGGTGAGAAAGTTCTTATTCTTTTACCAACTGCCAGTAACAAATTACAAATGCAATGGAAAGGTCCATATGAAGTTATAGAGAGACTAGGAAAAGTTGATTACAGAATTAACGTGAATGGAAAAATCAAAACATTTCATGCAAATATGTTGAAGTTGTACATTGACAGAGCAAACGAGAGTAATGATGAGACAGGTGTTCTAGGTGTTGTAGGCGCCGCAGTACTCGATCTAGATGATGATGGAGAGAGCGACGATGAGCTGTTGTGTGATTCTCTAGGAGAAACGAAAAATGAGGGACCGGCAGATGTGAAAGTAAGTGATGAACTAACTGAGAATGAAAAAGCAGAAGTCAAGACATTACTAGAGAATTTTTCAGATGTTTTATCAGATGTACCTGGTTTGACGAATCTCGGAGTTCATCATATCAAGTTGACTAGTGACCAGCCTATTCGCACCAAACCTTATCCTCTGCCGTTTACTTCAAAAGACGTTGTTTGTGACGAGGTAAGAAAGATGGTGGAAGCCGAAGTGATCGAGCCTTCGACGAGTCCATACAGTTCCCCGATAGTCATCGTGAAAAAGAAGGACGGTTCGAACAGGTTTTGTATCGATTTTCGTGCAATTAATAAAGTAACTGTTTTCGATGCAGAAACCATTCCAAGTGCTGATGATATTTATGTACAATTATCTGGCTGTAAATATGTGTCCAAATTTGATCTATCTAAGGGATACTGGCAGTTACCTTTGGATGATGCAGCGAAGGAGATCACCGCTTTCCAAACGCCACTTGGTTTGTTTCAATTCAGGGTGATGCCCTTTGGCTTGATAAACGCTTCCGCAAGTTTCAGTCGCCTGATGCGTAAGCTCTTAGACGGAATGCAGTGTGTGGATAACTTTATAGACGATGTGATTGTGTACACTCGAACATTTCAGGAACATGTTAATGTAATTCGGGAACTTCTGCTAAGACTTCGTGCTGCGAATTTGACTGTGAAACCAAGTAAGTGTTTTATTGGTTACCGGAGTCTTGAGTGTCTCGGACATATTGCAGGAAATGAAGAACTTAGACCTCTTCCTGACAAAGTTTCCGCCATTCACAACTTTACCCAACCTTCAACGAAGAAGCAAGTGCGATCATTTTTAGGTCTGGTAGGATTCTATCGTAAATTCATTCCGAATTTTTCAGCTATTGCTTCGCCTTTATCAGATCTTACCAAGAAAGGCCAGCCGAACAAAGTGATTTGGAAAGAGCCACAAGAAAATGCATTCATCACTCTCAAGAACGCTTTAACGGTAACACCAGTTCTCAAACTACCTGATTTAAATGAAAGCTTTGTTTTACAGACAGATGCGTCAGATCGTGGTGTTGGGGCAGTTTTGATGCAGTACGAAGATGGTGTGAAGAAACCTGTCGCATACGCTAGCAAGAAACTTTCCAAATGTCAGGTAAATTACTCTACAATCGAGAAAGAGTGCTATGCGATAATCTGGGCAGTTCAAAAGTTCCGCAGGTATTTGTATGGTAAGGAATTCCTACTAGAGACAGATCATCAACCACTAGTATATCTTACCAAAGCCAAGGTGTCTAATGCACGTCTGATGCGCTGGGCATTACTTCTGCAACCATACAGGTTTCGCATTATTTCCATCAAGGGTTCTGAAAATGTAGGAGCTGATTGTCTTAGCAGAATTTAGATATGTATATAATTATATATAGTCGATTTTATGCTATAATTGATTGTGTTTTTTTTCAAAAGTTCGTTGAACTTTCTTATGTTGGGGAGATATTGTCACAATCAATATTTAATTTTAATTGCATTTACATTATGTTTATGGTTTTTATTTTATTTACCCTTTACTGGACCTCTATATTTTTGTTACCTTATTGAACCTCAGTTAAGTTTTGCAGGTATTGGTCAGTTACGACCTATTGTATTTTGGGGTATTTAAATCGCTGCATAGCTGACCAGGTAACCAGGGTCCACGTTTTCATAGCTTTTAAATGGTTGACATACAGTCCAAGATGAGTGGCTAAATTTTTTCTTTCAACGGTAACCATTTCTCCAAAGGGGTAAGTTTGTTTTTTATTTCATATGTAAGTTTTTGAGTAATACATTTAAAACGTAGAACTATTTAAGAACTTGAGTTAATTAATGTTTTTGTTACTATTTACGTATACAGGTTTTGCTGGGTAGAGTTACTCATGCGTTTATTGTTCTATTTTTGTGCAATGTACTGAGTTATATACGCACGTAGGCTATTTTGTTTTGCCGCTTATAAAGTCGGTGTTGTGGGTTTAATAGTTAAAACCACTTTTGTTAAGATGTTGTGTATTCTTAACGTTTTTCTTATTATAATAGTGTTCGGTTAAAATTACCGGGACTGATTGTATGGTGTGCCATAAGTGCAATTGTAGTCAATGGTGACTTGAGTTTTCCTTTTGTATACGTGGCTTGTGACTTAAAAAAATGTTATTTAATTCAAAGGTTCCTGATGTTATCCAATGTTAATCTATCCATGTGTGTGTTGGCAATGAACTTACCAGACCGGGATACCCACTGGGAGCCAGTTGGCGGGAGTCCGTCGTGAAACGGGTCGTGTCTGGATAGACGTGGTTTAGAGTCAACGATATTGAGGATTAATAGAGACTTTAATTTCTGTGTATTGTAAATAATAGCTGTAAAAATATGTTGTAAATATTGTTTTTATTGATTTTATTTATAGATAAAAAAAATTGTAAATAGAAAAAAAATCTTGTTATATCTGACTGGACAGAGCACGACGGCTGTCGTGACACAGAGATGAAGCTGAAAATGTTTAAATGTTAACGAACGACGGACGACGACGGACAAAAACAGATAGCAATACTGAAAACTACGATTTTTTAGGTCACCTGAGTAAACTTAGGTGACCTAAAATATCGTAGTTTTCAGTATGCTAGACAAGTATGATTTTTACATCGCATGACGAAATGTTTTGACGTCATAATTACATTGCATTTAATATTACGTCATAGACTCCAGATTTCTTGAACGCTCCACCAACACTTTGATCGGTCAAAATCACTAATAAATATTTTAGTGGGAGTAGTACTAGGGAATAGATCGATTTTACAGGGAGTAGTCCTCAGATGAGAATAACAGTAGAGGTATAATAATTTTATTTATAGTATCTCATTTTACTTCCCTGAGGGCCTGTTTTACGGTATTAAATTTATATATATAAATAACAGTGGAGATAAAGTAATGTTAGCACATCGGTTTTTACGGTCGCATTCAAAGGATCGGTCTCCTTGTCCCACAGTGGGATTCGAATCCCGCGATGTAAGGCGACAGTAGAGCAGACGCTTTAACCACTGCGCCACGCGACAAGGCTTCTAAGAAAATGATAGAGGAAAAAAATTCAAAACTTCTAAAGCCATGATTAAAAAATATGGTAACAAAGTTAGTTTAGATTCACATTTTCTTCAAATCATTCCTCCTTCCCTTGCATGTAGAGATAAGTTGAAAACATTCATAAACTACACTGTACCGAGCTTGCCGAAGTGTTTAGACGAGGGATGTTGCCCAGTGGCCTCTGTTTGCAAGCAGAGAATTTGCGAGACTACCAATTCTCCAATGTTTTGATGATTAGGCCAGACATATCGGAAGATATCTGAGTATCTTGGCATATTGCGATGTGCTCTTGGTCGTGGATCATGTAACTCACATCCCCTTCACCAAATACTGAAGTAATTGACAGTCATTTGCTTTTATTGGACTGCCTTTAGTCACTTTGGTTTGAATGAAGGTTTTGATTACACGTTTCCTCTAATACATGTACTATGTCTCCACTTTTACAAAACATCTATAAACTTTATAACACAACACATACATGCTTACATGCAGCTATTGGGTCCATGCCCACGGCACACTATTAACTGAGAAATTTCATTTATGAAAAGAATTGCAGGTGAATTCACGAGTCCTTACAGTTTTTTCTCCAATCCTCATCTTGTATGTTGTTCAAGTAAAATTAAAGCACGTCTTTAGAGTCTCTTCCAAGCATCAAATTGCACAAATGCAAATTTAAAGTGCTGAATCCAGCTAGGTTCATCATGCAAAATGGACTGGGTAATGATTTGTCCAGCATAAAAGTATTTTTTTCCTCCAATTTCTTTATGTCGTGACAAAAGAATTTGGAACCTGAGCTTCAGGACCTTCAACATGGAGCCCGTTAGAACTTCATGTTGTATTAACCTACAATTTACTTTAAAAAATAGTTGAACAATTAAGATACTTAAGATGAGATAACACTGTCTTAATTTATCCTTGTCACCTGCTACAAGAGATATTTATAATAGGGCACCTGAACGCAATATGGAGATGGTGAAGAAATCGGAGAAAGTTTGAAAAATAATGTGCACCAGATCTTCTTTAAATTAATTGTTTGCCCTCTCGCAGCTCCGAGATATATTATTGGCCAGTGGGTCATCAGTACGTAGTTGGGAATTTTCCCCCCAGAAAATTTAAAAAATGTTGACAGGAAAAGAGGAACAAAAAGAAGAAAATAGTGTCCACGAATGTATATAATGTCTCCTTAGTTTCCTGCATGGTGGTCGTAGGTTCTTTATAAGCTCTAGACCCAGCCTAGGGGAGCAGTTTTGCCTGTTTTATCCTTTGGTATTCGGATCTCGTCTTGTGACCTTTATAGAATGCCTGGATAGTATTGCTATCCGTTTTTGTCCGTCGTTTGTCGTTCGCCATGCGTTAACATTTGAACATTTTCATTTTCTCTGCAACCGCTCAACCTATTTTGGCTCAAAGCATCTGTAGGTAAAGAGGAATAAAAATTTTGTGAATTTTATTGTCCCTGCCCCCCTGGGGTCTGAGAGGTGGGACCTAAACCACTAAAATTAATACTATCTTTGAAAATCTTCAAAACTCCTGGACATCAAGCAGTCAAATTGTTGTCATGATTGTTATCAGCATTAAGTCCTCTACCGAAATTGTAAAATTAGAGCCCCAGGGTCAGGGGTGCTAGGGCGGGGCTAAATAGATTGTATACTGAAAATACATTTTTTCTTTTAAACTCTTCCTCTCTGCTCCTAGGCACTAAATAAACTAACCAAGTAAAGGTTATGTTGAATTAGGCTGCCTCTACCTAAACTGTGAATTTCATGTCCCCTGGGTCAGGGGTTCTGTTGATTATAACGTGAAAATGCAGTAATTGTTGAAAAAATGTCTTCTCTGTTCCTGGGTTTTAAGCCAATGTACTATGCACATAGGAACAATGAGGAAGGATGCTTCTTCCAAAGAACTTTATTCGGTAATAACCAATATTTGCCCCCTAAATTAAACTTTGATGGATATATATTTAATAAAGTTCTTAAACAGGGGGGTATATGCTGACTTCAAAGCACTGAATATTTTCATAAGTAATGACGTCATATGTACGTAATGGCGTCACAAACATGACGTAAATTTCAGTTTTTTACGAATTTTACAGAAAAATGTTCATATTTCGTCGATATTTTGAGTAAAAATCACCGAGCGCATGTGTGTTCAGGATCAATATTTTGATATAATGTGTAGAATGATAATATCAATGAAATATGTCAATATTGTTCCTGAACAAACTTGCGCTCTATAAATTTTAAAGCTAAAATTGTTGAAATTTTGTCCATTTCGTCCTCTTTCTGAAAAAAGATATAAAATCGGACTAGTTTGTGACGTCATAAAAACAAAAATTGTGAATACACGGCTTTGAAACTATAATATTTTCTGTTAATTTATATTTCTCATACAATTTATTGAATTCAGCACATTTCAGGAAGTTTTCAAAATTTGACTTTTGTGGGGGCAAATATATGCAATATACCGCATATAGTTCTTTATGAATTTTACGGCCCCTGGGTCAGGGGTTCTGGTGTTAAGGCGGGACTGTATTGGTTATATATTGAAAATGCAATAATTCTTTTGACAATATTCTTCTATGCTTCTGCGTATTAAACAAAGTACATAGTTATCATTAGCGAGAATGCCTTTTCCACAATTAGAAAATTTACTGGAGGGATATGCTGTTTACACGTTTAATGTTCGGCGTTTTATTGCATTTTCCCTTTGTGAACTCTAATCAACCTTTTTTACAGTGTAACAACTTTACCTATACATATAATCATGGATTTGCAGTTCAAGCCTTACATGTATGTTTGGACAACGGATAGTTGTAAAATGAAAACGTTTTAGCTGGGTCACATGAAATGTATTGTCAAAATTAAAGCTGATGTATTTAATGTCTACTATTTTGAACTCACTGAAAAAATCTTAAGAGAGAGTTTATATATTTTAAAATGTTTCTGTCTCTTTGCAAATTAGAGTATAAACTGTTCTTATATGTTAAATAAAATGCATCAAAATCAGTCATAATTATATACTCTTATATTCACTCTGATTTGTAAAAGAAAGAAATATGAAATGCAACTCTTATATTCACTCTAATTTGTAAAAGAGGAAAAATATTAAATGCATATTATTATAGTCAAATTACAAAATAGAAGATTTTGGAATTGAAGTATAATTTTTCACTTCTATTTAATCGGGTAGCTCCAGTAGAAATATTTGCAATCCACATGAAAAAAATTAATTTTACATGCAAGTGGATTAATTTTGTTCAGGCCCATGGCCCACTTATTATTAAACGTCTTTAAGATTGGGTTTTGTTTCCCATATAATTTTGTAATCATAGTGGAGACGTAACTTGAGTCAAAATGAATCTTTGCTATGTAAACATTGCTTTCAGGAGCAGCCGTCCAAATAACAAAGTCAAAACAAGGTAAACCGAAGACGGTCATCCCCCCCTTGCACCTGAGCATTTAATACTTTTGTTTACGGCTTAATGTTGCTCTTCCATTTTGCATTTCCATAAAATCTAACTGATCGTACCGCTCATGGACTTCCTTATTGACAATGAATTCACCATCAAGAGAATACGGACACTTGATCTCCAGGACACCTTCCTGACAACCCTCTGGCATACTCTTGTCCAGGATTCTGTCATCCCAGATGTTCCAATAAATGGGCATAATAGTAGAAAAGTCAAACCAACTGGTTGGACAGACACTTCTGCAAATTTCTTGACCAGTCTTAGATAATCTTGTCTGGTCATCTCTTCATGGTCAGTTTCCCACTGGACTATATTGATAATATATGAAAAGTACATGTACTAAGTAATTATAGTAAGCATGCTAAGTGTATACAATGTAATTATGTTTAGCATTGGTGCCTCTTTCCAAATTGCAAATGTCATGGCCTATGGTTTAAAACACGAACCAAATTCAATTGTTGGAAAGTTGGTTCATGATACTCAGGTAACCTTTAAGGCCTGTGGGCCTTTTGTTGGTTATGGCTAAAACTTGGAAAAGCTAGGGACATTAAGGAAAATAACCAGGTTTGAGAGCTCTTCCTCTACATGAACTCTTTTAAAAGAAAGTGGAATTAACTTCTAGTACATTGAGTGACTCACATTGATTATGAATCGTTTTTTATCGTTTACTTAAAATATGATAAAAGAAATAAGTATTATCTACCAATTCGCCAAAGTAATCATCCAGAGTTCTGCAGTTCTGGTTATATCTCACTGACGCATATTTCTTGACGCCAAGACATGAGAGAAAATCTGACGCAGCGTATCACATTCTCTACTTGAAAGAATGTGTTTGTGTTTGTATTCATGGTGCGGTATCCAAGAAATTGGTTGATTTTTTTTTTCGGAGTATGAAATCACAAATTTCGACAGGTCCAGTCCAAAGACTATTTCTACCTACGTAGCTATTAATAGCTACCTAGGTATTTAAAGCTACCCAAAGTAGCTATTTTTACCTACTTTACATACTTTCTGCATTTTGCGACCAAGAGACCAAACGGCGCAACATGGTGAATACCATATTTTTTCATACGGTCACACTAATCATGAATACGACAAAATTTTGGCCAAAAAATGATTACTTCCTGAATCGGCAATTTTACATTAGTTTCTATGCAAAATTGATAATATACGAAGTTTTCATTTTTTGGCTACATTCTTGTCATATTCATCATCAGTGTGACTGTATCAAGAAATTTTGTGCTCACTATGTTGCGCCGTTCCTGCATTTGGCCACAAAATGCAAGTAAAGCAGAAAGTAGGTAAAAATAGCTACTTTGGGTAGCTTTAAATACCTAGGTAGCTATTAATACCTACGTAGGTAGGAAAAGTCTTTGCACTGGACCTGTTGGACTTCTTGTAACTTTGCCATTGTTTGCAATAGGCAACAAGGGGCACACGGTCGGCAGCAGGGGATGCTCAATCCTCCATGGCACCTGATCCCACCTCTGATGTTTCGGAGGTCCGTGTTTGCTCTGTTCCTATTTTGTATTGTTTTATGGACTTTGATATGGAATATTGTTCGTTATCTCCACTTCCTTGTCCTGTTTTCATTTAGCATAAATTCCTATATCCTGAACTGAAGACTTCAGCCTATTCCAGTCATGCAGGACGATATGATGTTAATCTTTCCCGTACATAGGAAATCTAAAAATGCTATCAGAGCTTCTTTGGAATTTCCCCGCACTTTTATTACCTAACGGGCTACTGTTTCCGTTGAAAATGTATCTCTTTCAAATATTGCTGCAAACTATGTGCTCTGGGAAGCCAAAACGAGTCTATGTGCTCGGAATAACGAGCATCTTATTTTGAAACAAATGTCACAGATTTGTTTTCTTTAGTATTATTGTGTAATATATTCCCCTCATTTCAGCAATGAGAGACCACTTCCTTTTCACCTGGCCCGGTTCAGGATAACTGAGCTCTCGTTTTGTTAAGAAATTCTCATAGAGATCCATCCACACCAGGTACAACAGAAAAGGTAAGGTAAAACAGGGATTGAATTTTTAAAAACCGGATTGATAAAACAAATTGAAAGAAGCTGGTTTATACCGGTACAATGTATTGTGTCCCAGAAGAGTATTTAAATTTGCCAATATGGCGAACTTTTAAAAGAATATGTTGTGCCTAAATACGTCTAAATGTTAATAATGCAAACCATCTGGTGAACGTACAAAAAATGTGTTGGGAAAGGGTACGCTTGACTTCTCCACAAAAATATCCGTAAAGAAGCATACACTGCAGACATGAGTTTGCTGAAGTCGCAAGGTGTCCATTCAGAAGTCAATATTACCTCGTCATTTCCTTCGGTATTATATACATGCATCAGACCTTTACGTCGAAGAAAAAAAAGGACTGATAGTTGTGAACAAGCACGAGGGAAAAAGAAAAACAATTCGGTGTCTTTTTAAAAAATGCATAAACTTATACAAAATACTATAGCTCTCATGCATCAACTGACAATGTTTGATGATCATAGTGTCCAAAATTTGCCTTCAAATCAATTTGAAAACAAATGCCCACAAAATTTAAAAAGTAGGTCACCGTGACATGATGTGAAATCCTAAGATGCATCAACTTAAGATCTCATGCTCCTAGTCCTAATAGTAAGCAAAATATAAACGTTTATATTACTTGTAAATTTAGGTCAACTTTGAAGTGACCTTGAGACCACGCCCTTTGCCCCAGGTAAATTCCCGTGCAAATTTTAATCTTCAACATATCGTGATCCATCTGCCTGGTGGTTCTGGAGTAATTTTTAGCAACCAGTACTATAGGTTTTGTTTTCCTGATTATCTACCCTTGCTTAAGGGTCCCAACCCTTATTTTAGTGTAAAGGATAGCCCTTGAGCCAAGGATACCCTGTGACAAATTTGACACTAACTGGCCGGCCAAGGGGTTCTTGAGTTATGGCCCATATACTAACAAGAGGCCCATGGCCCACATCGCTCACCTGAGCACTAAGGGTAGGAAAAAGTAGAAAATGGCTTTTTGTTGTAAAGTTTAAATCCAAAAGTAGTCCAATGACCAATCATGGATTTGATATTTTTTAGAAAATGATTTTTAAAGAATTTTCCTATATATATCTTTAAAAACTTTGGTCGGCCATTTTGGCCCTACCCTACCCCCGGGGGTCATGATTTGAACAAACTTGAATCTACACTACCTGAGCATACTTCCATATAAATATGATGAATTATGGCTTTGTCATTCTTGAAAAGAAGATTTTTAAAGAATTTTCCTATATATTTCTATGTAAAACTTTGGTCGGCCATTTTGGCCCCGCCCTACCCCCGGGGGTCATGATTTGAACAAACTTGAATCTACACTACCTGAGGATGCTTCCATATAAATATGATGAATTATGGCTTGGTCATTCTTGAGAAGAAGATTTTAAAGGAATTTTCCTATATATTTCTATGTAAAACTTTGGTCGGCCATTTTGGCCTCGCCCTACCCCAGGGGGTCATGATTTGAACAAACTTGAATCTACACTACCTGAGCATGCTTCCATATAAATATGACGAATTATGGCTTGGTCATTCTTGAGTAGAAGATTTTTAAAGAATTTTCCTATATATTTCTATGTAAAACTTTGGTCGGCCATTTTGGCTCCGCCCTACCCCCGGGGGTCATGATTTGAACAAACTTGAATCTACACTACCTGAGGATGCTTCCATATAAATATGATGAATTATGGCTTGGTCATTCTTGAGAAGAAGATTTTTAAAGAATTTTCCTATATATTTCTATGTAAAACTTTGGTCGGCCATTTTGGCCCCGCCCTACCCCCGGGGGTCATGATTTGAACAAACTTGAATCTACACTACCTGAGGATGCTTCCATATAAATATGATGAATTATGGCTTGGTCATTCTTGAGAAGAAGATTTTAAAGGAATTTTCCTATATATTTCTATGTAAAACTTTGGTCGGCCATTTTGGCCTCGCCCTACCCCCGGGGGTCATGATTTGAACAAACTTGAATCTACACTACCTGAGCATGTTTCCCCATAAGTTTCATCTTTCCTGGCACAGTGGTTCTTGAGAAGAAGATATTTAAAATATGCCACCAAATTTTCATTAATTCCCAATTATCTCCCCTTGAATGAGGGCGTGGCCCTTCCTTTGAACAAACTTGAATCCCCTTCACCCAAGGATACTTTGTGGCAAGTTTGGTTGAAATTGGCCCAGCGGTTCTTGAGAAGAAGTCGAAAATGTGAAAAGTTTACAGACAGACAGACAGACAGACGGACGCCGGACAAAATGTGATCAGAAAAGCTCACTTGAGCTTTCAGCTCAGGTGAGCTTAAAAGTAAACGCACACCGCACAAGTAGCTATAGCATTAGCTCTTTGAGTGTTGAGCCTTTGGCTCACAAGAGATAATAATTTTTTCAATTTATCAAAAAAAATATCTTTTTTTTATCCAGAAAGAGATGACTAGAACTGTAAAAGTTAAAGGAAATGATGTCCAAATCAAATCATTTAAATAGTTTCAAAAATCATTATTAATAGTTATAATTAACAATTTGTTATGTAAACATCTATACTCCTAGCACAGAATATTAAATGAGATATTATAAAGAGCATTCTTTCATATTTTCTATCTTTCTAATTAGGTAAAAGAGCAACCAACGTCAGTTGTGCGGGGAACCATCCTTGGATTTGAACCAAATGGCGCAACTCTAGACCTGCTCATGTCTGTTGGTGAAGAATTTCCCACATACACAGTTTCAGCAGAAATCTTAGTCAAATTATTTGGCTGTACCCTAGAGAATGTGTCAGAAACATTGCAAGCGTTTTCCTCTCACTTGCATGCTGCAAGTTAAAAATACCACAGTTGAAGAAATCACACAGTAAACTTGAATTAAAACAATTGAAGTCAAGGTGTTTACTAGCATAATGACATAAACTTTTTGTATCATGGCATTTTCAGTTATAATTGTATTTAAAGGCACTTAGACACAGATTTGAAGTTATTTTTTCTCTATAATATTACGACTTATATATTTTAATAGCATTTCACACAAAAATTAATCAAAAATCTTATTTCATGTAAAAGATATTAAAATTTCAAATATATTGGCGGGTTTGATTGACCCATCCTTGACCATTTCTATTTAAAGTTGTACAATTGTGATGAGGAAAGAAAAATATGGTCTTTTAATTTCTTTCACCTAAATATATAAAACGTAGTTATAAGCAAATAAACATTGAATATTATATCTACTCAAAAATTAGAGAAGAATCCTATCCAAAGTTCTCATACAAATTTGCGATCAACAAATATGAAAGGTGTTTTAGAGGTATAGGATTTTTTGTTATTTTTGCATTATTTAACAATTCGCAAACTACAATTCTGAGTGACTCAGGTGACCTAAAAAAAATTAATCAAGTTTTTCCTGCTGCTTCCATCAAGGGCGGTGTCTACCATCTCACTCAAGCTGTGTGGCGGAAGACCTAAGAGCTTTGACTCAAGACAACATACAGCTAGCGCGGGGTATCGCTATATCAAAATGCTCATGTTGTTGCCGTTTTTACCTTCCACGACATAGAGCCAGCATTAAAGCGCCTGAGCCAGAGAGCTACATGTTCCGAACTGAGGAACCTTGTGGGCTATTTGGAGAACACCTGGCTAAACAACCTCCGTGTGGAGGCCCAGGAACTGGTCCATATACAGACCATCAGGACCAACAATGACATGGAATGTAAATACACATAGAACATTTATTTAAGGAATAACTGTCTTATTTTTCGAATTCATGAAGTGATCAATGGATTGGCTTGTGTGATAATTTGCATAAACGCCGAAGGCGTTTATGCATAAAATTATCACACAAGCCAATCCATTGATCATCTTCATGAATTCGAAAAATCTGACAGTTATTCCTTATATTCACATGCTTTGATTCCGCCAATCCACGGGCTCCAAGGCTGCTTCTCTCTAGGTGTTGTCCCGCCCTGCACGTGGTTTTTTTTTTTTTTTTTTTTTTTGGAACCGCGCCAAAACATTCATGAGGAAATAAATTACATTTACAATTGGTAATTTTATCGCGGACAAAGACATTGGAAATGTAAATATATTCTTATAAAGTGCAAAAATATTTTTTTCTAGAATGGTTTACTTGGTGATAAAAATGTTAGAATTTAGTATATTGGTTACATGCATGTTCTCGTCATTTTCAACAAATAAAATAATTTGCTTTAGGCTACCACACAAGGATCAACGCAGACCTTGGGCGAGGCCACGAATAGTTTTACACAATGGTTCCAGCTTTACGGCTTGAAGCGAACATTGTTGAGCTTACCCACCAACTCGTGATCTAAGAACAGATCATCTGGGACCAACGACAGAAACAAGGCAGAATGGATGCTGCTGTCTACACCAGACCTAGGAGGAGTACGAGGATGGGTAGTGCACTGTATCCCAGCTCCTAAGCGAGTGCGGAAAGATCTACGGACCCTCCATTGGGCTCCAATGACTGATGGACTTCATGCAGTGTTTCTGTGTAATTCCGAGTTAATTCTTAAGCTCTGAAATTTGCTTTTTTGGTGAACTACATGATTTCCTTATTAGTGAACATTTCATCATGAACTGGACTTTGTGTAAATTTATATTGATGTGTACTATTATAAATTAAAAATGTTGTTTGAAAATATTTTATTTATTATTGAAGGTATGATTTTGAATTGCTGATTGCTGACGATGTTGAACATACATATGCTATTTATTATTATATATGTGATTTCAAGATGTTAATTGCTGATGATGTTGAACATACATATGCAATTTAATATTAAATATGTAATTTTAAAATGTAAATTACTTATCCCGTGAAACCAACATAAGCTGAAAACAAATAAACCTGATGAACAAATATGTTTTTTTTCATTTCTGGGTAATTATTTGGCATAATAATGATTGAAAAGAAGTCATGATTTTTCACTTAATAAAGTGTGTCATCATGTATCCATCAGAATAAAATGATATATTTGATTTAGAGCAAAAGGAGGAGTGCAGATTAAAAAACAAATTGAAATAAAGAAAACAAACTCCAAATACATGATTTATAACTTATTAGTAACAAAATGAGTAGTGCTGATTAGAACATAAATAAATTATTATATATACACAGAAAAAACCCAAATAACTCCAAATTATATAACATTAATTAATGCGGAACATATGTCATTGGATGTACGATTTACATTGTTTAAAGTCGAATGGGGTTGTCTGTCGGTACAGCATTATTTTATTAGATATGAGCTAAAATATTAATCTCTTTACATGTACAAGGATATGCTATGAAATTTTGTTATATCACATATATATCTTGCTGTTTTTAGCGATTGGCCGACTCTATTTAATTAAGACTGAGTTAGTTATAGTCCGACTCTGATTTTGTCCGAGATCTCACGTAATCAATGGAACGAGCTAACTATTGCTCGTAAATAAGCAATATATTAAGTCGTACCATATTGTATTCCCATCAAATTACGTGATTGTACGTGATACATGTAAACAGTATTTGAAAATGGCACACCTTGTTCAAAGGCATTGTCCACCATATTTCCAATACGTCGGCGGTATTACCTACAACCTTCATATAAGTGTTGTGTTAATATTTAGACATATAAGTAAATACAATGAATGAATAATAAATAAACGATAGTGAGTTAAAAGTGAATATGTAGCCCACCAAATAAATGAGTTAGCGGATCTCACAGGAGTAAATACACCTGCATACTGCAAGGTCTGGAGGGTAACTGGTGAATTCTATTTACATGTTATTTATATACATTACAAGGAACCCGATCCCGGTCATAAACATATCAGTCATCACTACATTCCTCCCCCTCATATTTGAAAGGCTTTGTTTATAAAACATAAAATGATAAAATATGTGTCTTTAAAATATATTAAACATATAGAGCTTATGAACGTTTTAAAAAGAATAATTTCAAAATAAAAGCTTTATTTATTACACACGGACAATGAAATTGACAACAATTTAACAGCATTGTATAATCCTCGGAGGTCCATGAGTCGTTACCCTAATGAGCTAATGTCCATTTTAAAATAAATTTGAGATACTGTTTCATTTTGTAAGTCATACCTTAGTTGTAAATATTTTTTCTTTCAATTAAACTGAAAGTTTTTAAAAATTCATGCCTTTATTGATAGTTTACATCTCGTTCAAAGTACCTATGTTTACCCGACGCCATATTAAAACACAGGTCCTAGGGTCGTGACCTTAGCGGAAATTACATTACACAGACCCAAAAATTCCAAATCGGATAGGTGACTTCTGTTGACTTAACGTTCTAAACAATGCGTGCCGTAGCACCAATACACTTGAGATAGGACGAAAGAAAAAAATATCAAGTATTTTCTTTTTAGCTCACCTGAGCCGAAGGCTCAAGTGAGCTTTTCTGATCACATTTTGTCCGGCGTCCGTCTGTCCGTCTGTCTGTCTGTCCGTCTGTCCGTAAACTTTTCACATTTTCGTCTTCTTCTCAAGAACCACTGGGCCAATTTCAACCAAACTTGGCACAAAGCATCCTTGGGTGAAGGGGATTCAAGTTTGTTCAAATGAAGGGCCACGCCCTTTTCCAAGGGGAGATAATCATGAATTTGTTAAAAATTAATGGCATTTTTAAAAAATCTTCTTCTTTAGAACCGCTGGGCCAGGAAATATGAAACTCATGTGGAAGCATCCTCAGGTAGTGTAGATTCAAGTTTGTTCAAATCATGACCCCCGGGGCAAGGGTGGGGCCAAAATGGCCGACCCAAGTTTTACTTAGGAATATATAGGAAAAATCTTTAAAAATCTTCTTCTCCAGAACAACTGGGCCAGGAAAGACGAAACTCATGTGGAAGCATCCTCAGGTAGTGTAGATTCAAGTTTGTTCAAATCATGACCCCCGGGGCAAGGGTGGGGCCAAAATGGCCGACCCAAGTTTTTCATAGGAATATATAGGAAAAATCTTTAAAAATCTTCTTCTCCAGAACCACTGGGCCAGGAAAGATGAAACTCATGTGGAAGCATCTTCAGGTAGTGTAGATTCAAGTTTGTTCAAATCATGACCCCCGGGGTAAGGGTGGGGCCAAAATGGCCGACCCAAGTTTTACATAGGAATATATTGGAAAAATCTTTAAAAATCTTCTTCTCCAGAACAACTGGGCCAGGAAAGACGAAACTCATGTGGAAGCATCCTCAGGTAGTGTAGATTCAAGTTTGTTCAAATCATGACCCCCAGGGCAAGGGTGGGGCCAAAATGGCCGACCCAAGTTTTTCATAGGAATATATAGGAAAAATCTTTAAAAATCTTCTTCTCCAGAACCACTGGGCCAGGAAAGATGAAACTCATGTGGAAGCATCTTCAGGTAGTGTAGATTCAAGTTTGTTCAAATCATGACCCCCGGGGTAAGGGTGGGGCCAAAATGGCCGACCCAAGTTTTACATAGGAATATATTGGAAAAATCTTTAAAAATCTTCTTCTCCAGAACAACTGGGCCAGGAAAGACGAAACTCATGTGGAAGCATCCTCAGGTAGTGTAGATTCAAGTTTGTTCAAATCATGACCCCCGGGGCAAGGGTGGGGCCAAAATGGCCGACCCAAGTTTTTCATAGGAATATATAGGAAAAATCTTTAAAAATCTTCTTCTCCAGAACCACTGGGCCAGGAAAGATGAAACTCATGTGGAATCATCCTCAGGTAGTGTAGATTCAAGTTTGTTCAAATCATGACCCCCGGGGCAAGGGTGGGGCCAAAATGGCCGACCCAAGTTTTACATAGGAATATATAGGAAAAATCTTTAAAAATCTTCTTCTCAAGAACCACTGGGCTAGGAAAGATGAAACTCATTTGGAATCATCCTTAGGTAGTGTAGATTCAAGTTTGTTCAAATCATGACCCCCGGGGCAAGGATGGGGCCAAAATGGCCGACCCAAGTTTTACATAGGAATATATAGGAAATATCTTTGAAGTTTCCTTCTCAATTACCACTGGGCCAGGAAATATAAAACTGATAGGGAAGCCATCCTCAGGTAGTGTAGATTCAAGTTTGTTCAAATCATGACCCCCAGGGCAAGGGTGGGGTCAAACTGGCCGACCCAAGTTTTACATAGGAATATTTAGGAAAAATATTTAAAAATCTTCTTCTCTAGAACCACTGGGCCAGGAAAGACGAAACTCATGTGGAATTATTCTCAGGTAGTGTAGATTCAATTTTGTTCAAATCATGACCCCCAGGGCAAGGATGGGGTCAAATTGGCCGACCCTAGTTTTACATAGGAATATATAGGAAAAATCTTTAAAAATCTTCTTCTCCAGAACCAATGGGCCAGGAAAGATGAAACTCATGTGGAATCATCCTCAGGTAGTGTAGATTCAAGTTTGTTCAAATCATAACCCCCGGGAGTAGGATGGGTCCAAAATGGCCGACCCAAGTTTTACATAAGGAAATATAGGGAAACCTGTTAAAATCTTCTTTTCAAGTACCGTAAAGCTTAATATGATTAGTGATATTTATATGGAATCATCCTCATGTAGTGTAGATTCTAGTTTGTTCAAATGATGACCGCCTGGAGGGGGGGGGGGAGTAAATTCAAGCCCGATGTGCTCAGGTGAGCGCTGTGGCCCCTGGGCCTCTTGTTTAATATATGCGGTAATAGCGAATTTATGCTAAGTAACGGGAAATCTTGTTTCTGATTATACACTTATACCTGCTTTCGTCCATATCATCTTCAGGAGCTGTAAAATATAACAAAATCAATCCAAATAATTTTTTCTGACGATGTGATGCAGGGGGACTCAAAATCATGCAAGGTATTCAAGAAAAATAAAAGGTCACGACCCTAGGACCGTAACGAATTTAGGGCCTCCGACGTTATAGTAATAAAAGATGTTATCAACCTTTAAATGATACTATTAAATGTTATTGATAGTATTAAACACATGAAGGTTCACTTCAGCCTGAGCTTCCGGAGGAGGGGTGCGATCATTGTTGTTATCCTGTATGTAACGAAGCACATGGAGATTGGACGACAAAGAGTTTGTAGCTGCCATGATCGCTCTCCATAGATCTTGAGCTTGATTGAGAATACTTGAAGAATTGCACTTAGTCCAGATTCAGATTCCTCAAGCTCCCGCTTCAAAAGGTTCCTACTGGCTTTCAGAGCAGCTTCTTGTCTAATGAGCTCAGCTGCATACTGCAAACGAGCCTTCGCTTTCTCGACATTAGTAGAATGTTGCATCCAGACAGCGGTGAGGTGACTTGAACCTGATCTTCCCGATGCGAGGGAACTAATGACGGTGCCTTGGATGACCCCATCTTCGGCAGTGCGGACTGTAACTGTTCGATAAAAGCAGTAGTCTTGGCATGTAAAGATGCTCGAATTAATTTGTGTGAAGACTGTTCATTTGCACTTCAGTTCTGTGACCTTTCAAAAATGCCTCATACAATGTAACCTACTAAGAACTTCATAATTTTCTAAATGTTTCTGTACGTTGTCAATAATCTGTTGACTCTGTGCGAGCTCTACACAACGTTCTGACTCAGAAATAATACGATCAATGTCTCTTTTAACCATGCACAGGTTTGACGTAAAGCTTAAAACACTTTCCTCAAACTGGTGAGATCCTTGAGCTGTTATCTTCCTAGTCTGGCAAAGCTCTGTACAAAATGGCCAGGAATTAAGGATTTTCACTGTATTGTTTATTGGACAAACCTCGTGAGAGAGTGAAAAACTACAAATTACATAAGCACAATAAGAATTTGACAAAATATCAATATCGAAATACAATTATACAACATTAAATGCGTAGCTTTAACATGTGAGCTAAACAGGACTATGTCTATTGCATGCTGGAAACGCGCTATTTTGCAAAACATTGTATTTGCAGAATTTAAACATGATAAAAAATATTGCATACATGTAATACTGTAAGATTCAGATGATCAAGTTAGATATAAATTCAGGTAAAATAATATAAAACTTACTCCTTAGGGAGGCCAACTACACCAAACTTAACAGCCAAAACGCCAGGGGAACCGCATGGCTGCAATAATTAGTATAAACAGAATATCGAACCCGATCGAAATAAAATATGCAATACGAAAACAGCACTCCCTTTGATGTATTTCCTTTCATAAAATCATACTATGATATTAAACAAGTTTCAGTAGAAAAACGTCCACTAAAACCAGATTGAAATTCATACAAAATTTTATATTGATCTAATAATTTAACAAGTGTTGCGTATTAACAGTCCTCTCTAAAACCTTGGAAACAATATTCAAAATACTAACAGGTCTGTAATAACCAACCTCAAGTGAACTACCTTTTATGAGGACGTTTGATTATAGGTATTTTAATATCACCAGGAACAATGCCAGAAGTGATAGACAGATTAATTATATATGTAATAGGTATGTTAAAAAATTTCTCCTTCTCTAACAAAGTCACTTTGTTAGGATTGAGTTTCAAAAGCTCTTTATAAATAAAATCCCCATGAACTGTTTTTAGTGTAAAATTACAATTTTCAACTTTTTTCTTCTGATAAAAAAAATTACGATCACTATGTCAATGGCCATAAAATAGAGCACATATTTACATTAACATGATACTGTCACTGTCCCAGGAAATAATTAATTACTACTCAGGTATTGCTATGAAAGGGTGATGATATAGCCAACCTTGCGCAGAAACAAAGAGGTTGTGATTGTGTTCTTCTCTTACTCCGACCACAACTCGAATAATGTTCCACCGATGCGACGGTATGCTGTCCGCTGGTACCGGCTGAGCTGTTGCTCATCAATCAATCGCATGATGATTGACAGCTGGTTGGCTTCCTTCATGAGGAGAGGCGCCAGGACATAAAATTGTAGTGTAGGATTCCCTGCCTTTGTAATCATCCTTCGATGCCATCCTTAAAGAAAAAGATTAATTTAAAATGTCCAGGAATTACAAACAATTCAAAGATAGCATTATAATTTTAGTAGTTTTTGACCATCCCTCAGGCCCCAGGAGGGAAAGACCATGACATTCGTAATTTTTGTTCCCCTTCATCCTTAAATGCGTTAAGGTCAGACGAGACGTTCCTCAAAATCTGTTTTGTATATCTTCGTATTGTATGAAAAATATTCAAAATTTTAATAACATTCTGATTTCTTAACCAGTTTGTAAACGTTTTTAAAAAATCTAAACACTTAAACATATGAAATTGGAAAGTTATTTTTCGTCCCCAAAGGATTATATAAGAAAAACTACCCCTGGTATCTTGCAGAAATGCCTGGTAAGGTACCTCAATTTTTTGTGAGTAAACATGTTTTACTAGCAATACTTCAATGACAAACTCTTAGAAAAATTTATCTGTTATTAAGGAAGGTCTCGTCTGTCCTTAAGCCAAAATTGATTGAGATGTTGCAGAGAAGAAGTTTAAAATGTTCAAATTTAACACATGAAGCACACCGCACCATGACGGATAGCAGTAGACCAATTGAGTTTAAAACGTACCTCTGCCTTATTTCGCTTTGGATAAGCTCCACAGACCATTGCTGTGGTCTGTTCGCTAAATAGCTCTTCTTCAGTCAATAGTGGCACATCTAGGACGGCATTTAATTAATACGTTTCCTTAATGTTTGTTGAAGCCGCATTTCACAGGGAAGCTGGAGTCTCAGGAAACACTTAAGTAATAAGAGATCTGAGCATAATCTGTGTCATGAAGTGGGAGTGAAGTCCTTACGTCGACAATCATTAGCCGAATGCTTAATGAGATAAACATCTTTCACCAAAATGTGAAAATAACGGATCCATTTGACCTTTTCTACCTTATTATTACATCTAAATGCATTGCAAAAGACCATTTTCTATCATGTACTTAAACACTCCATCGGCTAGTGGTGCCATCTCTGTGTTAGTGAAAGTTAGTTAGAGAGAGGGACGTTAAACATTCAATCGATATTTCCTAGCTTATTCAATGGTATTTATATATATGACGAATATATGTAAATGGAGAAATTTGAGAAAATTTTTTTTTCAAAGATTGCATTAAAATTAATTTCTGGTGGGGAATTCAATTAAGAGTTTCTTCTTTTTCACATCATATTGCTTTACAAAGCACTGTTTTTCTTATCAGATTGTGTGAGGATTCTTCGTTTTCACTTTCATAACTTCTGACTGTTCAGTTCTTTGTATGCCTTTTCATCTTTATTTTTAATAGATCTTTATCTTTAATAAATCTTGAACAGATTTCATAGAGATTGGATCATCCTTGATCTGATCTATGTGCGCTGCACCTGTGTCCATATCACCCTTGATGTTGTGTAGCTCCGTCGTAAGTTTGGTCACTCTTCGTTCACATTCCTCCTGGGCTGGCGTCCAGAAGTGTCTTCTTCTCTATAACTGTAATGTCTCACCTGCTTCTGTTAGCTCTGTGTATAGGTCAGTCATCATTGTCTGGTGATGAGTCCAGATCTCTTACTATGCACAAACAAGCTTAAAAAATTTCAAGATGATTATTGGTCTACTCGTCAAGAGGGCAATGGACTAAAAAACAAAACAGCCGTCTTACAAATAATTTCATAAACAATCCTAATATTAAATGTTAGTTGATTTTTTATCCGTCACGTCTTTGATTTCTTCAACTTAAGAAGCCATACCGTTCTTTGCTGAAATAGCCATTTAAAAAAATGTTAATTAACAAAAGACTTTTCCTTCAGTTAATGATGGTCATGTTGTTTCCGTTTGTATGAATACTGTTCTTCGCTTAATCAGAATATTTTATCAGTGCATATTTGCGTTGTGGGTTCGAATCTGACTGGGGGACGTCGAGACCGGTCCTTCGCATGAAACCAAGTAAACCGAGGTCCCGTGTCGCAGTCTTTACTTGCACGAAAAAGATCCATCCTTGCTCAATGGCCCTAAGTCCCGCGGGCACAGGATTTGTAGCTTTCGCCCGAGTAGTGGGGCGTCTCAACATAAGTGAAAAATTCTCGAGAAGTACGGTAAACAACAAACAATCATTACATACAAAGCTCGGCTTTGTTTTCAATTGCACCTTTTTTGTGATAATCTCTCTGCTCTCCCAAATTCACTGTACTCTCATGTCTTCCAGCGCCTTATCAACGGCCAACATCTGTCTCTTTTTCCTTCTCTTTGTATCTTCTTTCTCTTTCAAACTTTTTAAATCTTCATACCTCCCCTTCTTTTTCAGATTTTAGACTGATAAAGATCTCTTATTCGTTCAGTTTATTTCAATCATTTTTCTAGCCTTTTTGCCTCTGCTTTCTAAGCGTTTTACGTAAATCTTCCTTAACTAGCAAAGATGTAACTGACGCGATTGTGCCACACAATGCAGCGTTGTTACTCTTAAGAACTGGTTTTAATAGTTTTCTAGTGGCCGAGTAGTACTTGGCCAGAAAAGCTGAAACTTAATAGAGTTTAAAATAGAACTTTCAATGCTATTTTGAAACGAATTTTAAAACACACAAGATAAAAGTTTCTTTCGATAAATTTTTATAATTGGTACAAGAAAAACATGCAATTCTTTTTTCAATATTAAAAGCTTATTCTACACATACATCAGAAAATTGTATCAGATGGTGTACAATACATTTAAATGATTAAACCTCATGAGGTATCTCCTCTCGCTTAAAATGTTATTAACTTACTAAGTGGCACTTTTAACCCCTCCCCCCCCCCCCGTTCCGAAGGAGAGGGGGTATACTGTTTTAGCCTTGTGTGTCAGTCTGTCTGTAACAAATTTTCGTCGCAGAATTCTCGGCAACTACTCACTGTAGAAGCTTAAAATCTTAACAGAATCTTTCTGAGGCATGCCCTACGATAGGATACATTTTTGTTTGAATCCGATGTCAATTTCCTGTTTGTCTGTGTTTCCGTCCAATTCATACATAACAAATTTTCGTTGCAGTTTTCTCGGATTTTCTCATCGCTTGAAATTTTAATACAATTTTCCCTTAGGCATGCCATATGGTGGGATACATTTTTGTTAAAGTTCGATGTCAACTTTCTATTTGTCTGTGCATCCGACTGTTTCATACATAACAAATTTTCGTCGCAGTTTCCTCATTAACTATGCATAGCAGATGCTTAATTTTAGTACACTCTGTATTGAGGCATACCATTATGGTGGAATTTTGATATGAATCTAACGTCAACTTCAAATTTTTCTGTGCATCTACCTGTAACTGAACATGTGTTCATTAACATGATAGCTGTGTTTATTTACATCAGAGCGGGGGTATTACTAGTGAGCATTGGCTCACAGATTTCTTGTGTTAGTCAAACAACAGGCCCAAGGGCCTTCAATCGCTCTTCTGATAAATTGTACAATCTATCACTTCTATTTGAAGCCTTTAACCCTAAGTATCCTAAGAACCAAGTTGCATCAAATGACAAAGTTTGATGATTCTTAGCCAATTAGGACTGAGGATATTTTTAATAATAACGCTATAAATAACATAAGTACGTCACAGTGACCTTTAAGTTTTCTGAGGACTCTAGATGCATTAATAGACAAAGATTGAAGATTCTAAGCCAATAAGTATTGAAGATATATAAAAGTAGATCACCGTAACCTACTTTTTTGTCTAAATTCTTTGAAAACCCAAGATAAATCAACTGACAAAGTTTGATGATTCTAAGCCAATAAGTACCTGAGATATTCAAAAGTAGGTCACCATGACCTACTTTTTGGTCGACATTCTCTAAAAACCCAAGATGCATCAACAAACAAAGTTTGATGATTCTAAACCAGTTAGTACCATAGATACTTAAATAAAGCCAGTAAATGTCAAAAATAAGGTAACCGTGACATCATTCTCCGAAAACCCAAGATGCATCAACTGATGAAATTTGATGATTCTAAGCCAATAAGTACTGTAGATACTTAAATAAAGCCATTAAATGACAAAAGTAGGTCACAGTAGGTCATCTTTGAAGTGACCTTGAGACCACACCCTTTGCCCCAGGGTGATGCCTTGAACTATTTTTAATCTTCAACATATCCTGATCCTTATATGTAAGTTTGTTGAAAATCTGCCCGGTGTTCTGGAGAAGATATTTTAGCAACCAATACTTTTGGTTATGTTTTCCTGATTATCTCCCCTTTTTAAGGGTCTCAACCCTTATTTTAGTATAAAGGGTAGCCCTTGTGCCAAGGATACCCTGTGACAAATTTGATACTGATTGGCCAAGGGGTTTTTGAATTATGGCCCATATTCTAGAAAGTTAACGCACACCGCACAAATGGTCATAGCATTAGCTCTTTGAGCCTTTGGCTCAGAAGAGCTAAAAAGATAATACTGAACTTGAAATAGTTGCTGCCTCACTTTCATTGAAAGAAATATCATTTAAAATTTCTTTAGTACCAATAATGTAAATTTCTCTATTACAAACATACCTCGCCCTTGCAGTAAAAATCTGTTTCCCTGTATACAATTTTACACCATAAAATCTGTACCTATTTTGCCATTGTATATCTATGCATAGTTGTATTTTCACATGATTAAAGCTGAACACTACTCGTAAATAGGCATAGTCCGCCATATTTCTCGGTCTTCAACGCTTTCTCTACAACTCGTATATAAGGAGCAGAGCGCTAGTCAGTTCAATGTATTTTACTAATAGAGATCTGACGATGCAGACGTATATCTTACAAAGTGTGCTACTCAATATCGATGAAATTATCAAATTTTATGTATTTTTTCCAAAACAGGACAAAAGTATCATGGAAAATACAGGTCAATACATTATTTACAAGCAGAAAATGCACATAAGAACAAGAAATAAACGCAAAAAAATCTAAGACCACGATAGGAGTACTACATTTTGGCCACGAGTTTCAAGTGTGCAATCGGGTGTAACGAAAGCGAACGGTTTATATACCCGTCTGACAGTGCCTATTTATGAGAAGTGTTCAGCTTTAAAGCTTTTTTTAAAATGGTGTTTAGAAACACCACCATTTTACTTGTTTTAGAGGCGGGATTTCTAGAACAACACAATCTTTAGTAGTGTGAAGTTTTCTCTTTCGTTCATTTAATGCTTTGACATATTTTGTTTTAAAGTTACGCACGGTGCATTCTGAATTATCCGGGAAATCGGAGGAAAATTTCCTCAGAGCTTTATGTGTTCCATTTTCACTCGCATTTCTGCCAATTAGTAAGCAAATATAACCAGTAGAAATACAAAAGTCGGAGCTTTGTTTAATAATTTATTATAACGATCCAAACTTGGTGTTTACTACACGATCAATATGTCGGCGTGGACAGTGCAAGGTCCAGTTTCCAACTGAATATCATGTATGAAACAGCCATTTTATAACAATGATGAAATAAACAATTAAAATGAAGAGTTACTCTAAACAGATGGACATAATTGACATAATTAAAGTATTTGAATAATAACTAGAGGTACTGTGAGCGATGAGCTCACTAAATGATAACCCCCGCTTCCATATAGTTATAATGGCAAAGTCCATGTTTTGCTGTGGCCAAGAAACCCAAAATATGTGTCGAATCAAAAGTAAAATAGGAGGTGCACAATGGCAATATGTCATGAAGATTCTGTGAAAGTTTCATCAAATTTCATTCAGTGGTATGAGAGGAGTTACGGATAAGAGATGGGTACCCCAAAGCGTAACAGACGGACGGACGGACGGAATTAACGATTACTATATACCCTCCCGCTTTTCAAGCGGGGGTATAATTAACAAGTTTACTCAGGCACAGGTGGCATCAAATGTCTTGCGGTCACGGTCTTTAATTATGTTTTACTTAGCACTATCAAAAGAAAAATATAATTGTGACTCAAAATCTGCTCATTTCACACGGTCACAGTACCCCGTCGCCCCCCGAAACACGTCCTCGTGTTTCGAAGTTTGTCTACTGTTAGTGGGAGCTCTTCTGGCAATATTTGAATTTCTTGAATGCTGGTTTCGACCTCCACGGGGCGGACTACTGTAAATTGCTCTACTATAGGCAAGAAATGGTTCAGCATGCTTGTTTTGCTCTAGCAGGGAAAAAATCTGTGATTTTTGGTCTTTGCTTGAAAACTCTAGGTCAGATATAGCTTTTATAGCTTTCTTCGACTCCTCAAGCTCAGTGGACGCAGCTACAAGTTTTTCTTGAAGTTCTGTGATAGTCTTGTCTTTCTCTGATAGTCGAACATGAGACGTTTTCCGCTCGCACATCCATTTGTTTTTATAAAGTCGAACATCCGATTTGTAGAGAGCCGCCTGTTCCCGGAACTGTTCAGCTTGTGTTTTCAAAGTTTCAGCATGAATTTCAACGACACTTACTGAAGAGAAAGGCATTTCACTTAAAATTCTTTTTCTTTGTGGGTTGTCCGAAATTATATTATTCTTTCTCTGTTTCTGGTTTGCTTTCTTTTTGACTTCCTTCGCACCGTACACGTTTTGTCAGTCTGTGTTTCGACTGAGTGCGTCGGTAATGAAGAGACGGCACAGATGGTACGGGTAGTCCGTGTTTTACACATCCAAGCATAGTGTCCTCTTCTTCCACACTTAAAACATGATGACGTCGGTGCGTTGCAAACGGTCCAGCCGTGTCTTAATCCGCAGCGTTCACATTGTTGCAAGGTGAAGCGCGGTTGGACTGGTCGCATCCAAGCAGGAACAAATGGAAATAAGTCCATGATTAGGGAAGTTCTGGTATGAAGTCGCTTAGTTGTATGAGAGTACTGGGATCAAACTACTACAAAGTATATACAGTAGCCCTGGGTAAATTACCTTTAGGAATCTCCACCAAATATAACCGGTAGAAATACACAAGTCGGTGCTTCGTTTAATAATTTATTATAACGATCCAAACTTGGTGATTACACGATGGGTATGTCGAAGTGGACAGTGCAAGGTCCAGTTTCCAACTGAAGATCATGTATGAAACAGCCATTTTATAACAATGATGAAATAAACAATTAAAATGAAGAGTTGCTCTAAACAGATGGACATAATTAAAGTATTTCAATAATAATTAACAAGTTCACTCAAGCACAGGTGGCATCAAATGTCTTGCGGTCACAGTATTTAATTATGTTTTACTTAGCACTATCAAAAAAATATAATTGTGACTCGAAATCTGCTCATTTCACACGGTCACACAAATTTGACGTACTGATCACTCTGAATCTGCCCGTGTTTTTTGATCTACGCATACGTTAAGGACAAGGCAGATAGAGCCTGGGGGGATCTGAGTTAACTACACAATCTTTGTTCGTACTATCTAGAGATTGATCACCTGTAACCTCGCTAAGGAGTGTAGGTGCTGGGGACGTCGTACTTGGTTCCAGTGGCCCTGGTGGCGGAGGCGAGTATGCAGACTTGGACTTCAAATAATCTTCCATACACGTTTTAAACGTCTCCTCGATCGTCGGCATGATCTTCGACATGCATTTCTGAAAAATGGTACTAACGTCTTCGCTTCTCGTCTCTGACGTTGTCGTTGTTGTAGGTGGATCCTGACGTTTGGAAGAGGTCCTTCTTCGTTTTGGTCTTGATGCCATCCTAAGAAAATTTATAGTCATAAATAAGGTGGTAATTAGAAACAATTGTAACGAGTGCCACCAATCAGCGTTTATTGAAAATTAACTGCATATATGGTTAAAAATCATATCTTTTGTTTACTATTGATAAATAAAGTATTATATTATATAAATATATGTGTGTACATATTTTGCCACAATTGGCCGAAGCCGTGTGGATGAATCATATAAAATCACGAACTGCTAGAGCAGTGTGATATCAAATCATAAAATAATATATATGTCACCACTATATACCGAAGCTGTGTGGTTGAATCATATATAACCACTATTCGCCGAAGCAGTGTGGTAACAAATCATGATCATATACATATAAAAAACCATATTGCCGAAGCAGAATGGTTCAATCATATAAAACCACAATCTGCCGAAGCAGTGTGGTGAACTAATTATAGTTCATATATTGGCATTGGCCACCATTTGTGGTGCCTCTATTTGAAGCATAAATAAAAGTTGTTACTGCCAAATAATTAAGCAGTTAGAACATGAATGATTTAGACCAAAGAAATGACTAAGGCTAAATCATTAGGTTTTTCGTCATACAGAAATAGGTAGCCAAAAAACTCTTTACCTTCCAGGTCAAATAAAAACAATATTGGAACCCACGGATGAAGATTCACCCTAGGACACAAACTTCTGCTGTAACGAAAATAATTGAATTGTAAACATTGCTGAATATGCTTAACAAAAGGTGCAAAAATATGAACGATTCATGAAATTATCATGTAATATAAACCATAAAATTTTTAAACTACTTATTATTAATTAAATTTTGTATGCATGATGATCATGAAAATAAAAAGTTAAAGAACCTTAAAATGTTAACCAGAACACATAATTTGTATTTTGCGCCTGTGTACCCGAGAAGCCTCTGTCTTCAAGGGTAATTAGTGATCCCTGGATAACAGAAGGAGAATTATCCTAATTTGTCCTAAGAGTTTGTGTACTGTCCAAGATTATTTAAATGGACTCCCTCACATAAAACGTTATTCCTGCTACAGGTTAAACCTTTCAGTTTCCAAAAGTGCATGTCATCTTGTGTTACGCAAGTCTTCAACAAGCGATTAGCCTGATCCACTCAACGAGTGTATTCCGAAGGGCTGATATTTCTTGTTCGATTCCGGGGAATAAAACTCATAATCACCACGCTTTTGAGGTTGAATTGTCTCTTAAGTAGTGACACAAATGAAACCAATCTCATTACGATACAGTCAATGTCCTCAGAGGAATCTAGATCGTTGCCTCCTAAATTCACAATGACATGCTGTGGTCGCTTATCTCTAACCGCAGCAGTATGGCGCGGGTGTGTGTGCGATTGCCGATTGATCCGCCACTAATATCATAGAATTCAAACAATCCCAAGTTTCTTATATTAAACGTTTCAGCGGGAGGTTTACCATTCACAAAGTTTCCAAATCTGCGTACACGTGAGTCACCAACATAAAGAATATGCATCTTGGAGATTGTACTTAACGATGCGCTGTGGATATCAGGTTACAGCGATGTGCAAACTGGAAGACGAAGTAACGCTATTCGCCTTATGTAATAGTTAGATCATATTAAATAAAATTTTAGTGGTTAAGAAGGGGCGGAGGGAGCAAGGCGATCGAGCCCTTCTTATTAACCACTAAAATTTTACTTAATATGATCTAACTTACTTAGAACCTATTTTCATTGGCTAATAAGTCAGCGCGCGGAGTTACTGCATAGACATAAAATCTTAACAATTAAGTGATCAACTTAATAGAAAATTTAGCAGCTGCTGATTGGAGGAAAAAGCGGGTTAGGTTCTAAGACATTAATAGGCTCCGAATCGAACAAATCACCTGTTAAAAACGTTCTGTAAGACACAATCCTCAATAAAATAATAATCCTTTAGGGGATAATTCCATATAAAATAAGCTTTTGGGATATTTTCCGTGTTTCTTTTAGATAATGAATGCAGCCAATGTTTACAAATAAAATAACCAATGCGCATGGAAAATTCCACTAGGAGATATGCAGAGCAGTAGCTGAATCTATTAATATCTAGTACTGCGTATAAACCTAAAAATGAACACACAGTGCAACCACCATTAACCATTTATATATATAAATGTGATTTGAATCTTTGTATGTATGATGGTCTGCTAAAATAACAGGATTTAGAAATGTCATTTGGTTTAATTGACTTCTGATGAAGACCTTTATCAAAAACTTTTAGCATGTTGCTACACTCTGACCAATCTGCAAGATACTGTAAACAGGGTTATTTTCGCCCTTTTGAACTTGTGAACAGTTTTCCCCTAGTTTAAATTCGCCCAGTCATAGTTCTGTGTAAGAAATTATGCTGTGTTATTTGAATTCGCCCCGTTTTAAATTCGCCCAATCAAGGAGAGGGCAAAAGGGGCGAAAAATTCCCTGTATACAGTAAACTACCATCAATAAATTTTGTTATGAACATTGATACCAAATCTCAAGCCAATGGTTAGAAAAGAAACCAACGTTAACTTTGTGTTAACTGTTGCAATCGCTTACACTCACGATATAATTTGACCTGACTGCTTAGCATCTGATGTTTTATCTGTATAATCAAATGAACATTCAAAATAAACAAAGAAAGTTGACACCATAAATTTTTGTATTACAATGTAAAATTTCCTTTTTTACAAACCAATACCCTCAGTCTTAAATGGCAGATGGGGGAATAGTTGAAAAATTCACAATGATATCCTGTCAGACCCGCCACAGACATTGATATGATGCTACTCCATACCCCAGTCATAAAACCTTAGTAACTGTAAGCTCTCCCACAGAAACGACAAGACTGAATCATTTTTATTAATTGTGTGTGGTTGTCTCTACGTTTCTAATTTATACCACGATTATTAAGGTCTTCCGTTTCCAACGGAAGACCTTCTACTGATTCTGTTGGTAAAGATTATTATTCTTTTTTTTCCTCTGCTTCCTAGACCGCAACTTTGAGGCCTCATATCTCACTCATTTCTCAACGGATTTTGCTCAAATTTTCAAAGGTTACAGACGTTTATAAACTCTATCAGAATGCTGACTAAAATTTCAAAAAGTCACTTCCGGTTTTGAGTTATTTCCCTTTAAACGAAAATTTATAGGCTTTCGTTTCCAGACAAAGGCTCAGAGACGGCTTAAGCTGGAGCAGAAATTCTACTGATTTTAGATAATAGAAGGACTGAAGTTGTGCACATCGGTTTTTGTTTTTCGATTTCTCTATTCAAAATGGCGCTATATAGGGGTCAAAAATTAGAACGCTTAAAAGAGCCCAAAACTGCTCACCTATTTTGCTATTTTATCTCATGAACTAAAAATATTTTGTTAAAATATATAGAACATAATTTGTGCAGAATTAGAAGATCTTTCAAATGATATGTCGGAAAAAGGGCTGACCCCTAAATTAAGGGATCTAGAGGGGCCCAAATTTTTTTCCAGATATCTCAAAAAGTATTGAGAATTTGTTATACATCAAAGAAGCAAAGTTGTTGAAAATGTCAAGCTTAATCTAATGAAGTCGTCAAAATACGTCCAGCGTTGTCACTTCCTGCCAAACCGGAAGTAGTCGGGAAACGTGTATTTTTGCCGTTTTTGACAAGTTTTTGGGTAACATATGTCTCTGGGAGCTTAAAAATTAATTTCCGTTCGTCGTCGTCACTTCCGGTCAAACCGGAAGGTAGCAAAAAATGGCATGATTTTTGCATTAATTAACATAGCTTTAGAGAATCCAAAGCATTTTTGGGCGTTATTTCTCATTTTTGTGAAAAATGAAATCTACTTCCAGTCAAACAGGACGGAAGACCTACTCGTTGTTTTGCAACGAGCTTTGCTCTAGTCTTGTTTCACTCTCTGCTTGACCTTGACATGGTCAAAATCTGCAATGGATTCGAGTTGAGATTCAGATTTCTCATTCGACCGGTATATATCTATGCAAAAATAAAGGTCTAAATTTTTCTCCTGTAAAAAAGATTTACGGGTATGGTTGTCTCGAACTCTGATAACAATACTATCCCTTACCATCTCATCCTCAATATCCCCATTTAACATGCATGTTTTCAGTAGTGTACGCTAAACTGCGACATATGCATCGATATGTTCAGACTGTTTCTGATTTCTACAGTTAAATAAATGACGTTTGTTTGACCAACATAGTAAGTGTCAAGTGCATTATCAATTTTTCAATACATGTATTTTTTTAGTCTTTATATATGAATCAAAGATATTGGTTAAGGAAATGGTATATTCATAGGAAAACAAGTAAATTTTGTATTGCAGCAGAAGTCGCTAGTACATGCCCATTCTCTTCAGGCAATGGTTTTCACGACAGAGGAAATGCGGCCCAAAAAGAAACTAAACAGATTTTTCAATATTTGAGCAATTGTAACAAATGTTTAGCGATATAGACGTTTGACTAACCATAAAGATTCAATACTTCTGACACTATGTTTCACGAAGTAACCATTCATAAATAAGTTTTATATTGATAAGAAATAACAATTATCAATTTGGCTTGCCTTCCAATTTACATTGATTTAAGGATATGGAGATAACAAACAGTATTCAATATCTAAGTCCATAAAACACTTGTGTATCGAATCAACTGAGATATATAAACTCCGTATGCAGGTGATGAAGGAGTGCTGCATAAGTAAGGAAAGTTGACAATAGAAAAGTTCAAGTCATCACGTTCATCATAGAGATTAGTTGTTAGATTACCATTAACGTCTTTATCAAGTAAAATATCCAAGTATGAAACAGATGGGTCAGATTCGCGGTATATTTTATCTCAAGCTCACAGGGATATATCGTATTGACATAGGAATGCTACTTTTGACATTCTGTGGCTTTATTTAAGTATCTCTGGTACTTATTGACCTAAAATGCAGCTTGGGTTTTCAGAGATTGTCAGCCAAAAAGTAGGTCACAGTGACCTACTTTTGACATTTTATGGCTATATTTAAGTATCTCAGGCATTTATTGGCTAAGAATCATCAAATTTTGTCAGTTGAGGTATCTTGGGTTTTTGGAGAATGTCGACCAAAAAGTAGGTCACGGTGACCTACTTTTGAATATCTCAGGTACATTTAGGCTTAGAATCATCAAACTTTGTCAGTTTAGGCACCTTGAATTGGATTTTCGGAGAACGTCGACCAAAAAGTAGGTCACTGTGACCTACGTTTGACATTTTATGGCTATATTTAATTATATATCAATATATCTGGTCAATATATCTGGTACCTATTGGCTCGGAATCATTAAACTTTGTCAGTTGAGGCATCTTAGGGTTTCATTGAATGTCCAACAAGAAGTTGCTTATTGGTTTAGAATCGTCAAATTTGTCAGTTTAGGCATCTTGGGTTTTTGGATAACGTCGACCAAAAATAGCCATAAAATGTCAATAGTAGGCCACCGTTAGCTACTTTTGACATTTGATGGGTATATTTAATCATCTCTGGTACTAATTGGCTCAGAATCGTCAGACTTTGTCAGAAGATGCTTCTTGGGTTTTCAAAGAATGTTGACCAAAAAGTAGGTTATGGTGACCTACTTTTGAATATCTCAGGTACTTATTTAATTGGAATCATCTGTCTCTGCAATTAATGTATCTCAGAAAATTTCAATCAAAAGGTAGGTCACTGTGACCTACTTATGGTATTTTATAATTATAAAATGTCTTAACTGGCTAAATATCAAACTTTATAAGTTGATGCATTTTCGGTCTTATAATACTATAGAGTTGGAGGCTTCTAATAGAAGTGATAGATTGTACAATTTATCAGAAGAGCGATTCAAGGCCCCTGGGCCTCTCGCTAATGATGTCAAATGACAGATCTTAAAATTATGCACAATATTTATGAAACATGTCTTAACAAATTATTTTTCGTTTAAAAGAATCATAAGGAAATATATGTAATTTTTCGCGCTTTTAGGCATTCTCATTTATGACCCCTATCTAGCACCGTTTTGAGCGCAGAAATCGAAAGGGAAAAACCGATGTGCACAACTTCAATTCTTCTAGTATTTAAATGCAGTAGTATTTCTGCTCCAGCTTTTGTCGTTTCTCAGCCTTTGTCTTGAACCGAACAGTACCAAATTTTCATTTAAAGGGAAATAACTCGAAAGCGGAAGGGAATTTTTGAAATGTATGATAACATTTTAATTGAGATTTGTAACGTCCAAACGTCCGAGTTACGAGGTCTCAAAGTTGGCGTCTAAGAAAAAAAAATAAATAATAGGGAATAATCTTAACGATCAGAATCAGTAGAAGGTCTTCTGCCTGAGCGGAAGATCTTAATTATGTTGTTTTGCAAGTGATGGACTTGTATGTGATTAGAATGTAATCACCTTGCTAATGACATCGACAAAAACAGATATACCTCGTATAATCAGATATTCATCGCACTTTAGAAAAGTGATATGTACTGAGGATCAATACTAATTTGATTCCATGTCGCTTAGTAGACCCTAAACCATCTAAATCGCAGATAAGAAGATAGGAAATAGGTAGATATTGGAAGAAAGGAAAACAAATATTTTATAAATTTTATTAATGTTTTTATTTTCTGAATTTTTTAATTTTAAAATCTATTTCTATTTTTGTCTTTTTGCTGTACATTTGCTGTTAAAAGTATTCCCATGTCTTCTGTGAAATGAACGTAAAAAAAATCTGAAAGGAACAATTATTAAAACCAAAAGCAGGTGCAGTGGTCACTTAGTAATATGCACATTTTTCTTTCTAATGAACGTCTTTCGGTAAAAATTAGCTGCAAAACTGTAGCTCTCCGAAAAAAAAAATATAATTTCAGACCGTAGAGCTACAGTGCCACCCATTGAAAAAACTGTATATATGTATGTATTATGCACAAGAAAGTGCCCTGTTTCTCGATATATTTCCCCAAAATATTACTAACCATGTGTCCTAACATATTCTCCCACTGGATTCAAAATAAAATGTTCCTTTTAAGTGCTGTATATAGCCCTCCTGGCCCCGAAAGTGAGATAATCAAATATTCCGTCTATTTATACTGCCCTTTTGGTTTGCAAAAAAATTCAGACTAACGCCCTTCGTGCACACGTCAGCTGCGAGAAAACTTGGTAAGGGAGTAAGAATTTTTATGAAATTTAGATATGCTAAATATATGCGGGATCGGTAAACAATAAATTCTAATGATGACGTCAAAGTTGTCTGTTGACCTAATTAGAAAATATGGAATCAGTGCAAAGTAGATGGGTTTTATAACTATTTTCATCTCTATCTAATTGAAAACTTAGATTTTTCGGGTTTATGAAGCTATTATGGACTGTTTTTGTAAAAAGTCCATAATTGTATATTGAAAGCAGACCGAAACTATAGGAGAAGTAGCATTTTTAACGTATTTCAAATAAATTGATATTTTTAGTAACAACGACAACACGGTAATTAGTATAAGGCGTAAATATGTTCATACAGTCCTTGAAACATTCTACTTTCCCATTTTTCCGTTAGCTCACCGTTCGTTCAGCTTGCGTTCACCGTTTCCTCTTCGTTTACAGTATTGCGTTCACCGTGCGCTCGCGTTCACCGTTCACAAAACGTTCACCGTTCGCGCTTCGTTCCGTTTACTTTGCGTTCACCGTTCACTTATCGTTCAGTCTTCATTGTCATTCGGAACTCCGAAAGGAAAGGACTTATCTTTTTGGTGGTAAGGATGTACACGTTTTTTTAATTAAATAACTTTGATATCGCGTTTGAAGAATACCGGTAATTATTTCATTGCAAAAATTATCTATGATATCTATATTTCTTTTATTATAACTCAGCTGCTTCTTATTTCATGAGATTTCCCTCTAAAATAATACATTAAGTACCTACATGTATGTAGAACGATGGTAAAACATTAATTTTTAAAAAGGGCAATGTACAAATGCTTCACGCACGGCATCAATTTGTGTAATTTTAAAGACGATAAATCATTAATGGATGTATAATAATTAATCCAAGTTTTTTGCAGAAAAGAATAGACAAAAATTATTTCTACAGTAACCCGAATTTTAAACAACACGAAGGTCTGAGAATTATGAACAGTACTGCTAATATTCAGTTAATTAAATGTCTTAAGAGCTAATTAAATTGATGGCGTGATTTTAAATTTTAAAAATGACCAACTGCTACAATTAGTCTATTATTAGAGAAGGAAAATTCCTTCCTTCACCGTACCTAAACATATGTATAAATATATGTTTCCCATTCCTTATAAATAACACCCCCCCCCCCCCCCCCCCCGGTGCCTTTTCTCCCAAAATAAAATTCTTAGTATTTTCAGTATATTTTGATTAATATTTAATGTGTATTGTTACACAAGAATATAAGTCTTAAAATCAAGATTAAACGGTCATTAAACAATAGTATTTAGAATACACTTGTGCCGACAGCAGTATTTTAAATTGGCAGGGAATATGTTTCAAATTCAATTTAAAACTGAATCCTACCAAGAATATATTCCCGTTCTTTATTTATTTTTTCTGCTGAAATGCAAAAATCTTATCTAGAAATGATAGGGCAAAATATTAAAACTCCTTGGAAATACTTAGTGACTTTTTGCCTTCGGCATGTTCAGCGAAACGCAATTTCCACACCTCCACTGTGTCGAATAATTTTGCTTTTGATTGGCAGTACAAGCATGCTACTAGCACGTGGACTTCCTGTGAACCATGTGAACGTGATGATGGAAAATAAAAGCCAATGATTCTATCTTTTCTTTGAACATTTAGAATCATTGGCTTTTATTTTACATCAAAGTTGCGTTCAATACTCAGGCGACCTATAAGGCCCGTGGGCCTCTTGTTATTTGATACAAGATATCTGTCCCTGAAACGTTCTACTTTCCCACCTGCACGGTGAGTGAACGATAAAGAACCCTCACTGCTCAATGGCCTTGAGTGCCGAGTATAGGTCTAAATTTGAAGCCCTTATCCGGCATTCAAACTTAAATAAGTATTCTCTATAATACAATTTTCTGCACTCATGAATTAAAATTTATTTTTATGCGCCCGGATCGATAGATCCCGGGCGTATATTGTTTTTGTCCTGTCTGTTTGTCTGTTTATCTGTTTGTCTTTCTGTCTGTTGTCAACTTTAACCTTTGCCATAACTTTTGAACAATAAGAGATAGGGACTTCATATTTGGTATGCATACTCCACTAATAAAGTCCTTTCAAATGACATCAAGGTCAATGACCTTGTGACCTTGACTGTGACCTATATGCTAAAAATAGCTTTTTCCACTGTTTGTCATAACTTTTTAACCATAGGAGATAGGGACTTCATATTTAGTATGCGTACTCCACTAATAAAGTCCTTTCAAACGACGACAAGGTCAATGATCTTGTACCTTGACTGTGACCTATATGCTAAAAATAGCTTTTTCCACTGTTTTTCAAAACTTTTTAACCATAGGAGATAGGAACTTCATATTTGGTATGCGTACTCCACTAATAAAGTCCTTTCAAACGACGACAAGGTCAATGATCTTGTACCTTGACTGTGACCTATATGCTAAAAATAGCTTTTTCCACTGTTTTTCAAATCTTTTTAACCATAGGAGATAGGAACTTCATATTTGGTATGCGTACTCCACTAATAAAGTCCTTTCAAACGACGACAAGGTCAATGATCTTGTGACCTTGACTGTGACCTATATGCTAAAAATAGCTTTTTACACTTTTTGCCATAACTCTTGAACCATAGGAGATAGGGACTTCATATTTGGGATGCATACTCCACCGATTAAGTTCTTTCAAATGACACCATGGTCAATGACCTTGTGACCTTTACTGTGACCAATATGCTAAAAATAGATTTTTTTGAACTTTGTTGCCGCCGGGCGCATAGTGTTTCACAAACACATCTTGTTGGACAAATATTTTTGCATGGGAACCGGGACCATATTTTTTGGCGTCAGATTAGCAAATGAGGCACCACCATTATTTTAACTGACCAATCAGCTGAATGAGTATTACATTATGGGTTACTACGAATACTACAGGGATTTTACGCTTGAAAAAAAGGAAAATTTTATTGTAAATAAAAAAGCATTTTAAAAATATTATGTTCATGCTCATAACGACAAACAATTCATTTGTTCAATAAACGGTGGAAGTCTAGATCTCTGAAAGTCATACTGCAAAAGCGATCTGCGTCTGTATTAATTCCTTTGTTGTACTATCGCTGAATACAATTGCCAGGTGGATTCCCTAGCCAAACACGTGATCACGATCGTAAACAAAGTTTTGTCCATTTAAATGCATGAGATGCTGCTCGTTTTCCTTACCCTTCAAGCGCTGGTGTTTTAAACAATAAATTAAAAACGCCCGTAACATTTTTAATAGTTTCTTACCTTTGTACTTTGTTCTTAGGAACATTATTTAAATTATTTTGTATTCCATTGACATGATCATAGATTGACCTGAACCACGTGTTCGAAGTAAAATGTAACATGTATTTGGCATAAACGTTGCTGTTCATTCCAACGATTGGTAAGATCCGCTGTGCGCATTTATAACAATAGCCATATAAGGCAAACCAAGGTTTGTCAGTGTCGATTATAAAACACGTTTTTTTTTACCAGCGAATCGGTCACTAGTGAGCTCTTATTTTCGCCGAAAAGTATAAGATATATTGTTATTTTAACACCCCCTCCTTTAGTCACCCCCTTTCTGTTGAAAATCATGAAAGGCTGGAAACATTTATTACAGGACATGTTTTCAAAAGAAACAGGCTATAGCAATATCCTGTTTACTACCAATTTTATTTATAAAACCGGTTCCACCAAATAACCTTTGAATAGATCAACCTAAACCACGTGTCTTGAATTTAAATAACAATAACATTAGCAGGGGTGCATAACTAGCAATGGAATCATCCACAAGAACGGCGTAAGCTTCATAAAGAGTGTTTTCTCCATACCAGTGCCTTAGAGTGATCACGTGTCCCAGCTCAAACTCATGGTCATGTTTTCAAATATCTTAAAATATCTCTTCAGCTGCGTTCATTTTGTGAAAGAAAATCGTAAATTTTATATATATTTTTGTTTAAAATTTAAAGAAACGAACCTTTCCTCGTTTTATTTTTCTTAACATAAGTTCTTCTCAGATGCAAGGAAAAAAATATTGATATGCACCGTGACTCAAAACGATTTCTCTCATTTCTCATTCCAGTGAAAAACGAAAGTAAACACTTTATATTTATAAAAATCTTGCGTCAAAATTCGGGGAAAAAAGAAAAGAAAAGGAGTCACATTGAGAAACAAATAATCAAATTACTAAATCGCTAGACAAGATATTATAAATTCTATGAAACTGAAGTTAATATTTTTTTTTTGTAAAGAGGGCTCATAATAAAAGTAGATAAAGATTCAGGAGATGAGTGATGAAAATTAGCCTTTTTTCGATCAAGATCATGAACTGTATATTTTTTGTGTTAATAGTCTTTGTTTTTTTTTCGATTTCAGTCTCAAATAGGATATAATTTAATAGATGATTTCTTTTTTGATAATGTGTGAGTCATGATTTGTTTGCACTCCACTTAAGAATAATCAATTACGATTACAACTGCTGAAATACTGATATCTCTACAAAATGTGTAATTCTATAATCTGTCCATTCGTGTTTTGTAAATCCAAATTGAATATTCAGTTAGGGTTGAGGTTATTATTGACAAGCAATTTGATGAAACAAGAATATCAACAGTCTCGTTTAAAGTCATCATTTCGTAAGTTCTATGGTCGGTACAATGACTTTGTCAGCAAATACAGTTTATCATTGAGTCAAATGCTGTCTGACGTTTTTCATACTCGTTGTTAGTCCATTATTTATACACTGAATTGACGACGGATTTTCCCATTATTTCCCGATCATGATAAGGAGCACACGGTGGGTGTGACGGTCAGCAGGGGATGTTCTCTCCTCCATGGCACCTGATCCCACCTCGGATGTTATGGAGGTCCGTGTTTGCCCTGTTCCTATTTTGTATTGTTTATGGATTTAAGATTGAATACTGTTCATTATTATCCCCTCGCGCAACTAGTTGCGGACGGGATATAGCATCGCGAATGTGCGTATGTATGTGTGTGTGTGTGTCAGTGTGTGTGTTCGTTACATTGTGTGCAAGATTGATAGAGAACCTTTGCATTAACCTTTCTCAACGTTTATATACTTGTGTGGCAGTATAAAAGGATGAAGCCTATTAATTTTCAAGTCCATTGATGAAATATTTCTTCAGATATCGCGTTTTTACTGCCTCGAAACCCTGACATTTTATGTACGAGTTGACAATAATCATTTGTGGGCAAGATTGACAGAGAACCTTTTCATTAACCACTTTCAGTGTTTACATACTTGTGTGGCAGTATACAAGGAAGAAGCCTATTAATTTTCAAGTTCAGTGATGAAATATTTCTTCAGATATCGCATTTTCACAGTCTCGAAACCCTGACATTTTATGTTCAAGTTGACAATAATCATTTCCGCTAGGGAACCAGTTTAAAAGCCGTGTCGAGTCTGTGGGAACCAGATTAAAAGAATTTGATGAACGTCGTGGTTACATTACCAAATTCCAACAGGTGTCTCGGAATTTTGGGGTGCACGTTAAATTGAAAGTGTGTAAGGGGGGGGGGGGGGCTTAACCAAACAAAAAAGGTAAACCCCAATTTTCAATGCAATTTGCAAAAAAGTGGGAGACTAAGCCTCCCCCCCCCACCCCCGGTTCCGATGCCTATGCCACAAGTTCAAAAAAATTCTCGATGTACATTGTTATTTTTCTTATGAAAAAAATACATATTGCCTGGAACTGTGAAATATACCAATTAGGTAGGTAAATAATTAAAATTACTTAAACTTGTACATGTAGCATACGTGATATGTTTCTACTAGGTATAAAGGAAACTGCCCAATTACGTATGTATATTATGTTCCCACCCCACCCAACTTAAATGCTATGCAATTTGATTTTTGTTAAAAATAGACACCCCACCCCAACCAACTTACATGGTATGCAATTTGATTTTGGTAAAAATTAGACACCCCACCCCCTATAATATTGTTAAAGAATAAATAGAACTGAAAAACAATTTAAACCTTATGTTAAACTTTACTACCCAAAATTAGGTATCAATGCCCCCCACCCCCACCCGATCAAGACGCTTTGCATTTTGTAAAAAAAAATATGGATCAACAAGAAGACTCCACTAATTATTTTGTCTTAAGTTAGGGAGTTGATCCTAATGTTGCGTGTGTGAATCCAACTCTGGGACGTGGAGACTTGTACTTCGAATGAGACCGTGTAAACCAAGGGCCAATGTCCGAATAGTTCCTGGTACAAAAAGATCCCTCACTGCTCAATGGCCGTCAGTGCCTATTATAGGAAGAAAATGTGCAGCTCTTCACGGGCAAGCCTTCATATGAGCAAAATATTCATGAGAGGGACAATAAAGAAGATACGTTGTACTATCAATCTTTAACATGTTTAACGTCCCTCTAGAGAATTTATCTCTCATGAGATATTGCCTTTACTAGTGATGTTCCTGCCGCGAGGGGATGCTCCGCTTAGCGGTGCCCTTGTCTTCATATCTTTCTCTCTATCTCTAAAACCTTCATTTGTGAAAGTTACTTAAAACACAAACAATATGTATCGCAATAACTTTATGTGGCATTTTCAAATGCAAATATAACTTTGAAAAATAAGTTATAAAAACCGAAAAATAAAATTGACGTTGGTGACATCATCAGTAGAAGTTACTCGAGTTTCTACATTTAAATTCTAAATGCAATGGAGTTAAAAACAATTGCAATGCAGGACAATTTATCAGATGGAGATGTTTGGTTTCACTACGTACAAGTCTGAAGGACAAATTTTCTTACTCTGAGATATGTGCTGTCCTGAGGTGAAAGTTGTGGGTCTTTCGGATTAGACCTTGAAAACCAAGATTCCGTGTCACGTCAGGCGTTGGCATGATAAAGACCCCTCACTGCTCAATGATCCTGGGTGCCGAGTAAAGGTCAAAATTTGAAGCCCTTCACCAGTTCATGTATATAGTGACGTCTCTAAAAGTCTCGAATGGGACGTAAAACAGTTACAATCAATCAATCAATGAATTTTATCCAGGTTAAACTCTAAAATATTTTCTGCGAGAAAAAAATTCCACGCAATGTTGGAAAATCCTTATCATAAAAAAACTATTTTTTATTAAGGGTGAATGGTTCAATGTATGTAAATAAATATCCTGTCATCGACATTTTAAAATTTTTTTTGTAAAAGTCTGTCCTATTATCAACCCCCGGACTTCTCTCAGAATCAAATGGCTGACTAGTGTCTTTTTATGAAATACATGTAGATGCTTACTCCTCAATGGCACCTGATCCGACCTCTGATGTTTTGGAGGTCCGTGATTGCTCTGCTCCTATTTTGTATAGTTATATGGACTTTTGATCTAGAATACTATTCGTTATCTCAATATGTTTCATACACGAAATATTCTATATGGCCCAATTGATGTGGCTAGTCTACCTCTGTAGTTGAAATATAACAAAGACAATGTTTATTGAGTGAGAACTATCATACATTAAAAGTCGATAAGTATAGATTAGAGATACGGTTATGGTGAGATCATAGGGATATTTAATTAGTACAAAGAATAACAAATTTGGCAATGGTATCTTCCCTGATAAAAAAACATTTATAAGTTAAGCAAACACTTTGACAAATTAAAAGCAAATAAACAACAAATTTGTCAAAAGAATAAAATGCTACATGCTAAGTACTTAAAGAATAACTGTTCGATTTCATGACGTGATCAATCGATTGGCTATTTATCACGCAAGCTTGAATAACAAAAATAACAACAATTAAATGATAAACAAATTACAAATATAGATAGACTAAAATTGTTTTACACATTATCTATGACAGGCGACGAAAGGGGGATGGGATGGGTATATTTCTCAAGACAATTTTGTAAACTTGGTTACTGTTGTACATGTAAATCAGTTAAAATACGCTTATGCCACGTGAGTTAGGACTACTATTGGTAAGCACATAATAATCGGAATTAAAATTTTAAATCAATTATACTGATACTGTTTTTTTCTTCATCTATAGAACTTTATATATTGTAAGCAATATTTCATAAATATGCATAAATATTGTAAATTATGCTTCATTACTTTTAATCAGCTTTATTATAGGTGGGAATATTTAAACAAACAATAACCATACAATAAAATTTTTAACATATTTTTTATTTCACAAAAAAAGTAAAATGATTTTTTAAATCTAAATCCAGGATTAAATACGGTAATTGTCTAAAACAAATTCTTGAAGACAAAACTTATGATTGGTTTTATCTTTTGCGACTGCAAAAATTTGACTTTCGATTCAAAATCAAGGATTAGATGATTGTTTTCTAAAAATCATAATTCTTGAAGTCATTTTACTTGACTCTATCTTTTGTCTTGTAAATGGAGTACTTATAGTTTAGCTGATTCTCGATTTAAACACGTGTATAGAGGTATGTTCACTTTGAAGTTGAATGGGATTGAGAACGCGTTGTGGATTGACATGGGGGGAAATATCTATTTTGAACCAACGCTATTTTGTACAAATTCCAAACCCTGCCATTACAAACACAACTTAGAAAGATTAACAATCCTTGTAAACCGTTCAAAATTGCAACAATATACGAAAATACCGAAACATCTATGAAAGCGTCAATAATCTGAAGCATCCAGGAAAGACCCGTCAATGTAAACAGCTTGATATAAACAGAAAATTGTATCCTATTTCCGGTTGTGCTTTCAATATCAGGCGAAGAACAGATCTTGTACGCCGTCAAAATATAGAAAAATATGTTCGTTAAGCAGACGAAAATTAAGGGAACGAGTAGAGTGATTATGAAGGCCATTCTATGTGTCATCAACGTTAACGCCTTGTCATAACCTGTGTTTTGACCATTAGATAATATAAGGGAGATAACAATGTTTGAAGTAACAATAATCGTTGCGCTACCAAAAGCATACAAGAAATACTTTGTAACAGTTTTCTTGATAGATGTTGGAGAATTATCCCATCTTTGCTTGGCAGTGAAGACACGAAACATATGAAAGGAGCAGATTTGAAGCCAGAAAAATACCAACAGCCATGAAAAATGTGACAAAGCTGATACAACTTCCAAACCAGATGTGTAGGACAAAGGACGAAAAATCAAACACATTTGTGCCAAAAATAAAAACAGAACCAAAATCATATTATTAATTCCGGGAAGGGTTCGGATACTAGGGAACAGACAGTACGTAAAGAACGTTAGCAAAAGGGCTACCAGAGAGACGCATATACAAATCAAAGTTAATGTAGACAAAAACCTGCTCTCTTTCAAGCCCGTCAATTTAATTTTAGACAAGTCTCTGACACAAATCCGGAATCCAATGTTCGCCGCCCTATACTGATAAATAGACAAACCGGAAAAGGCATAATCAGTTTGAATGTCGACTAGTTTTGCTCCAAAATCATTGTTTTTGATTTGAATTTGTGGGCAAGTCAGCAAAGGACTTATTAAATTATTTCTGTATGCGCTAGGCTGGCAATCAAGCCTGTCTTGAAAGATGAAACATTGTCGTATTCTGTTAAATCGCATCGAGAAGTAGGGCAACATAAATGCTTTTTCACTAACATTCATTTCAACTTCTGCTATGGTTTCGTTCGATAGGGTCCAATTAGCAGTCGATTGCATGAAAAGAATCAGTATTTCCTCCAATTTATCTCTGTTAATTTGTTCCTTTATTAAAAATTTAACATACAAGTAAAATTCTCCCTGTCCTATGTTCAAAGTACGGCAGCCAATGGGGACCATTAGAATGAAATTTTCGATGGCATATGTCTCAATAAACTGAGGCAGTTGATGCATCTGTTGATGTATAAGTTCACGTATTTTCTCCCATAGAAATGTTTTGAACTTAAGTAATGTTCCCTTTATTGTTCCAGTATTGCCAGTACGAAGGACAAATTTGACCTTAGTAGCCAACGTATATCTCAGGTTGTTTGATTCTGCCAGAACCGAAACACAAGTACCATTCCAAAGGGTCTTGCCAGGATAACAAATAATGTCCTTGCATGATTTCTGCAAAATAAATTGAAGAAAAGAAATGACATACTTGCATAAATTGCATTGTAAAAATGGTTACATTGTTAAAAAAGTGTTATATATATTAAACTCAGTTGCCGTATAATTTCATTATAAGGATGTAAAACATTTTATATGAATGATATTTGCAGTTTACGTGTACTGTTCATGTATGTATTCTGTTTAATTGGATAGTGACGTGTTTTACATGTATGCATCACATGTTCAGCTGTTGAAATAAATTATTTTGACAAAGAGACTTAATATTGTTATTATAATATTGAATCATTTCTATCCTTCTGATGGCTGAGATTTGAAAATTTAGAAAAATGCACTATAATATATTTACCTACACGTGAATTTACAGATGAATATGAGAATTTATTTTTTCTTTATTGATATAAAAATGTTTTCAGATTGATAAAATGTTTAGAAAAAATATTTCTTCTGCAACCGAGTTTAACCCATGTGAACATAAAACATTAGGATATATACTGTAAACGTATTACATTTGGCTGTGTATTCTATTAAGCGCTTTTGGCGGAGAGAAACTTTCGCTAATTCAAGTACAGTGCTAAATGTCTTACACATAGGCATAAGAACATTGAGAAATGCGCTAAATCAAATCTACGCTTACTTGTTCAAAAACCAATTTCTGCCAAATATCGTACACGCTAAATATAATACATTTACAGTATATATATTGGTTTGGGTGCTCAGTAAGAGTGTAGACTCCCCCTTCCCTACAATTTCTTCTTTTTTGAATTTCTTCTTTTTTTAGCTAATCTTTATTTCCTCTAAAAGAGTCTGCCTTTACATATGTTTGTCCACACATCTTAAATAGATTTAAAACATTTCAAATTGATAAAACTGGTAAGGATTATTTACATGGCAACAATTACTCTACATCTCTTTTTGTTACTAGCTAGGATTTTTCAAAGTGAAAACAAGTAATGAGTCGCATCATTTAATCATGTACTTAACCAATTATTACTGTTTCTAAGGTCGATAAGAACGATGTTTTATCCATCTTCAAAGAACAATTATCATCCTTCAAAAAACAATATTTATTTCGTTTTTCGGGCTCAGTGATGAAAATAATTGTTTCAATTCAAAATCCCCCTCTTTTAACAAAACACCATTGACACACATTACTTGATTTCAATCTAGATTGTAATGATAAGTGGATTTGTAACCCCCCTTTTAAATTATGTCATTTTAAACCTAACATAATAAGAGTCAGAGAGACTCTCAAACACCAATTGATCAACTATAGTCAGAGTGTTCAGCAATGGTCAACACTTTAATCGCCTTAATTTTTTAAAGTTTAAAAATTCAACTACTGGTAAACTTGGCAAAAAACAGACTATTGACGGTCTACTGACATTTTTATTCAAGACAGTTGATAACTTTTCAGAAAAACAATCTGATTACAGTGGTAAAATGCTTTTAAGTATTAAGTTGACGACTAGTTCGCTGCTAGTTGATGAGTAGTTGAAGGTCAACTAGATATTTTATATATGTTAGGTCTTATAGTCCAATCCACACTTTACAAAAGTTGTGTCCCTTTTTGGGATCAACCAAAAGAAACGTTTCTCCTCTTAATACTACCAAACATGTGGTTGGGCTCCGATTAACCTAGTGACTAAAATTGTTTTCTTTCAATGGTTGGGTAGCCCCACCTTAGGGCAATCAGCATACACTATGCAACAATTTTTTCAGTCAAACGACAGTTACAAACCAGAAAACTATTAAGTCAACTGTAAGGATTATAAGGGGTTTTCCCGGAAGATGGCGTTAAGGGGACAAATTTTTGCAAAGTGTGGATTCAACTCTTTTCTAAGATGTGAGAGGGAAAATACAACTTACAAGACGTTCATCGTAGATTTGGTTTGGTAAACAGCTCAAAGGGTTCTTCAGTAATGTCTGATCATCGTTTTTATCATATGCAGCCAAAGAAAATGGCGACCGGAAGCTAAAATCATAAAATACAGGAACCCAAGAATCTTCATCATATGTATAGTTCCAATAAACAAAGCCTTCACAGGAAGAAGCGTTCACATCATTGCACATTTCACAGAAAATGTTTTTGTACTGGGAGCAAACATGAATGTTTTGAAATTGTCGACAAGCTTTGACTAAGTTTGGATCTTTATCTTCTTTACAAGTCTGAATTATTTCAGATGAATTCACTTCAGTTGGGTTACATATTAAACAGAATTTATTTTTATAGACTGCCGAACCCGAGCTTACAGGCGGAAAAGTCAAGGCGTCTGCTTGTTCACACGCTATTTGTACATCTTTGTTGTACGATTTCCATGTCCCTGACACATTACAAAGTGATATCTCTACATCGCAAACGTCACTGCATCTCAAGGTATCATATGGAACATGAAACCCTATATCACATGAATTTTGCATGAAACTGTCTATCACTTGTTGAAATGACTGAAAATGGAGATAATTAACGTATGATCTGCACGTGACCTTTAAATCCCAAGTCCTCAAATGCCATACACTGTCATAGAGTTTATCATAGTCTTCTTCACCTTTGATTTCTTCACACAGATTACAGAATAAGTTTGCAAAGGCGGTTGTCCTATATGCTTTTTTTACTGGAATAGAATAGTAAAAATGGGAAGCATTGCTCTGTGTGCAGAGTTTTCCTATATAATTTTTGCTTAGACATCCATTAATCACACGAAAGTTCTTAACCGTATCATTGCTTTTGCTTCCCGTGTACACATCACTGATGCAAGTCCATTTTTGCCTTACCGAAAAATCGTCACAGCATGTTGAAGTGCAGCCCACAGAACAAGAACAGTTTCTTTGTAGGGACAGTGTATAGTTGGGTAATAACCCGGATGTACAGGTACCTTTTCCGGATAAAGAGAAACCGGCATAAACTAGATTTGTTAAGTTGACGGAATAACGAAAAAATGGAAGATTTTCGGGCGGAGTATCCGGAGAGATTCCATTATTCGTTCTCGTTGAACAGATGGTATTACCTGTTGGCAGGTCGAACATTTCAACCGCTGTTGGAAAATTACTTTGCATTGGATCCTTTTTTGGTTGTGTGGCCTCTGTATTAACGATGTTATGTATATTTGACTCTATTTTCTCCACATTTTCCTGCAAGAACAATTTAATATGTTCAGCAATATATTCAATATCAATGTCAAATTTAAATTCCTTTCCCCAGTACGTCTCATTGACCTCTAGGAACCTAACATCATTGTAGTATTCTTCGTTGTTATCGCCGTGGTTGCAAACAAAGCAAAAATGATTTTTATAGGGGAATGAAGCCTGTAACGAAGGCAAATTTAAGCAAGCATCCTCAAACATGCTTGAGTGTTCACAGGATGTAATCAAGACTTTTTCTTCAAATTTAGGGGGGTTGCAAATTTGGCAGAAAATATTTTTAAACACACCATAACGTCCTTCATACCCACTTTGACATGCAGCTTGTATTTGGTCGTCATAATGCAACCAGGTGCCAGATACATTGCATGCACTTATTCTTTTATTGTAACGAGTAGAACAGCGCTTTATACTTGGTCCCATGTCTGGATGCTCAAAATGAATGCCACAGGATTCTGATCTGGCGAAAGCAAGAAGGTCATCGGTAGAGGAACGATGGTTGATATCCGTTGGAACTAAGCACTGAAAAGCTAATACCCATTCCAGGTAATTCGTCTCGTTATGACACAAAGCGCAATATTTGTTTTTGTAGGATATCCAGTTTGTTGATGAAGCAACCGGCGGTTGCGTTAGTTGGTCTTTGTCTTCATGTTCCTTTGTGCAATTACTGGATAAAATGGCCTCTGTACCAACCGGACAGCGGGATACCATGAGATCTGGGTAGGAAAATCTGAACGGAACAACGTAAGTATCGGTGCATTCTACTAGACCCTTTTGAAAAAATAAATCGGGACAGCAGGGATAGTCAGACCTTTCGGAATAACAGGCATATTCTTGACAAGTACAATACGGGCACCTGTACGGAGGAACAACATCTGAGTCTATTCGTATTCCAAGAGAAGAGAGGATCGACTTATCACAAACGATGTCTGGTCCACAAAGAAGGATGCTCTGAATAATTATGTGCGTAACATTAAGATCAAAGTCCTCCTTAATCTTAACATTATCTGGAGAGTGTTTTGCGATCCCTCTTTTATTCAAAATCAAAAGTAGTACGAAAAGGAGCCATTTGGTTATACCAAACATATCAAATTATGTACATTTACCATCTGTCAATTGGTAACACAAGATTTTTTTTCTGGATGCTTTCTTTACTAAGAATTATCTCTAGTATATATATAGTCTGCGATTTTTCTCACATATATATGGTTGCGTGGGTTATTAACTATCATTTATATCATTAGCATCTGGTCTAATTGGAAAAAAAGCCATTTAAGATGCCCCCAGGGGTAAGGATTATTGAGTTTTTTTTCAATATATGACTGAAAAGCAAAAACAAAATCATTATTAAATATTCTTTTTGCTGACACCAACTCAATTATTCTGCTTTGTATTTTTCTACAGTTAGAGTGATCTGCCCATAGATCAAACTACCAATCATAAATGTTGAATGTATTTTCTCCATGGAAGTAAACTATGGTAAGAGCGATTTAAGTTCTCTGATGCTGTTTCGTGTTTGATTTCACGTACCATATACTGACAATTAAATAGATAAGCTCAACTTTACTCAGTATATTTTTTCTCAATTTCTTCGCGAAAAACACTTTGCACTTGTGAAGAGGGGGATCTTAAGAGAAATTTGGGTATGTTTGATTAAAAAAAGTTTGTAGAAGGTGCAAATGTTCTGTATCTGAAGTTCACAATAACTATTTTTTTATATATCTTTTTTTCATTTGTTTATATAAACATCATACAATACATTGTTTACGAAAAGTTTTTTACAACATAGTTTTAAATAATCTCTGTTGAGATTCTGCTGGGCTAGATATTTGGACTGACGCCGTCAGTCCAAATATATCTAGCCCAGCAGAATCTCAACAGAGATTAAGTTTTAAATATTAAAAAAAAACTCCAAAAATTGAAAAAATCTACATATATTTAAGAAATGAATTTAATTTTTGAAAATTCATTGGGTTTTGAACTACGACGCTTCACACCGGCATATTTCATGAAGCAAGTTAGCGCTTCATGATAAAAATGCTGGCGTGAAGCTTTGTAGTTCATACACCTCATGAATCTTCAAAAACTGAATTCATTTCTTAGATTTACATTATTTTTCTGATGAGTTACACAAGTTACACAAAATATATGCCATTCAACTGTCATTTTAAACCAAACCAATTTTGCACAACAGTTTTGACGTCAGTAAGGTATTATGACGTAACAATGGAGATATTCATGCTCACCCATGGCAGTATGGGTCCTTCATTTACATGGGTGAGAGAAAATTTCAATGGTATTACAGATCTAAACGGAAAGATATTTACATTTTCTATTTACATGTTTGTTTTAATCATTCAAAAAGAATTTTAAACAAGAGGCCCATGGGCCACATCGCTCACCTGAGAAGCTTTGACCATTCTGTTCTGTACTATATTTCCCCCTTGTAATACATATTGTGACCGTAGCCTACCCCACTGATCATAATTTAGACAATTTGAAATCTACACTACCCCAGGATGCTTCCACATAGGTTTCAGCTTTTCAAAGTTTGTCCAATATATATTTCTATGTAAAACTTTGATTCCCTATTGCCCCCCCCCCCCCGGGTCATGATTTGAACAATTTTAGAATCTACACTACCCATGGATGCTTCCACATAAGCTTCAGCTTTTCTGGCCCACTTGTTCTTGAGAATAAAATTTTCAAAGAATTCTAAATATTTCTATGTAAAACTTTGATTCCCCATTGTGGCCCCGCCCTACCCCGGGGGTCATGATTTGAACAATTTAAAATATACACTACCCAAGGATGCTTTCATATAAGTTTCAGCTTTTCTGGCCCAGTGGTTATTGAGAAGAAGATTTTCAAAGATTTTTCCTATATATTTCTATGTAAAACTTGGATTCCCCATTGTGGCCCCGCCCAACCCCCGGAGGTCATGATTTGTAAAATTTAGAATCTACACTACCCCAGGATGCTTCCAACATAAGTTTCACTTTTTCTGGCCCAGCGGTTCTTTAGAAGAAGATTTTAAAAGTTTTTTCATATATATTTCTATGTAAATATTGGATTCCCCATTGTGGCCCCGCCCTACCCCCGGGGTTCATGATTTGAATAATTTAGAATCTACACTACCCAAGGATGCATTCACATAAGTTTTAGCTTTTCTGTCCCAGTGGTTATTAAGAAGAAGATTTCAAAGATTTTATCTATATATTTCTAAGTATAACTTGGATTCCCCATTGTGGCCCCGCCCAACCTCCGGGGGTCATGATTTGAACAAATTAGAATCTACACTACCCCAGGATGATTCCACATAAGTTTCACTTTTTCTGGCCCAGCGGTTCTTGAAAAGAAGATTTTAAAAGTTTTTTCATAATTATATATTTCTATGTAAAACTTGGATTCCTCATTGTGGCCCCGCCCAATCCCTGTAGGTCATGATTTGAACAATATAGAATCTACACTACCCCAGGATGCTTCCACATAAGTTTCAGCTCTTCTGGCGCAGTGGTTATTAAGAAGAAGATTTTCAAAGATTTTTGTCCCCCGCTTGAAAAGGGGGGGATATTAATTTGGGTTTGTCCGTCCGTCCGTCCTTCTTTCTGTCTGTCTGTAACGCTTTCGTTTCCACACGATATCTCGAGAACCCTTGGAGCTTTTGCAATGAAATTTTGCATAGCAACTCCCTATGGACTAAAGAAGACCCCTATTGATTTTGAGGTCAAAGGGTCAAAGATCAAGGTCATAAATTCGCAATTTCTGTCTGTTATAACACTTTCGTTTCCACACGATATCTCGAGAACCCTTTGAGCTTTTGCAATGAAATTTTACATAACAACTTCCTGTGGCCTAAGGAAGACCCCTATTGATTTTGAGGTCAAAAGGTCAAATAGGTCGATATTTCAAGAAGATTTTGAGCTTTTGCAATGGAATTTTATACCAAAAGTCCCTAAGACCTCTCTCACCCCTCTCAAAGTGTCCCGCCCCGTTTGTTTTATAAGTATTTATTGTATTACATGTCGCTATTTTTAGCACAAGGACATGAGGAGAGTTATTAATTATAAAACAGGTTCTCGGCGGACTCTATATCTTATTACATCTATTAGAACTGTTTAATAAAGGTTAAATTAGACACCATGCATTGTGTTACATTTTGAAAATATCGAACGTGGATATATACATGTATGTGACTTCATCTTTGTATATACTCGTATTTCAAATACAACGCTGTGTGTAGAGCGGGTCCGTGGCGTAGTGGTGCAAGTAGACTACACTGATCTTTTGATACATAATATGTCTTCATTTTTTTTTTTTTTGATGAATGATATTAGCAACTAATATTCTATAAAAATTTATTCAAACCTACTCCTACTGTTGAAGTCTTATTGCAATCTTGCCACAAAAAGAGACTTTGTCAAGGATCATAATTATGTTCCCCAAACGAAGTTGGGGAACATATTGTTTTTACTCTGTTTCTTATTATGTTCCCCAAACGAAGTTGGGGAACATATTGTTTTTACTCTGTTTCTTATTATGTTCCCCAAACGAAGTTGGGGAACATATTGTTTTTACTCTGTTTCTTATTATGTTCCCCAAACGGAGTTTGGGAACATATTGTTTTTACTCGGTTTCTTATTATTATGTTCCCCAAACGAAGTTGGGGAACATATTGTTTTTACTCTGTTTTTTATTATTATTATTCTTATTTTTCTTCCTGGGAAAATTTTGTCCGCGAGTGATCTTGTAAACTACACATCAGACTAAGGTGAAAAGTTTTTAGGGTCAGTAGACATGTAATGTAGATTTGCGGAACGAAGGTCATTTTGCGCGCACGTGCTTGCAAGAGCGCGCACGTGCAACATGATAAATGACCGATTACATTGATATAGATGTAACTTTTTAAATTTTTGATGAAATGCTTTAGAACTCATAATATAAGGATACATTAGAAGTATAGACAATATGACATGGTCAAAATAGCAAGATCTCACGCGCATGCACGTGCGCTGCACTCTCATTGGCTGAAACAAAAATCTCAATATCTTTTTTGTCTTTTGACGAAATGCTTTGAAATTTTGATTATGGCCCTGCATTAGGATATCCTACAATATGATATATAGCAATTATCATGAAAACACGTGCATGCACGTGCGCTGCAATCTGATTGGCTTAAACTTTAAATAGCTATAACTCATTTGGATTTCAACCAAAGACAATGGGATTTGAAATATAGATAGATATTATGAACTACTACAAGAAGGTATGGTCACCATGCACATGGATACACGTGCATGTACGTGCGCTGCAATCTGATTGGCTGAAACTTTAAACAGCTATAACTCCCTTGGTTTCCAACCAAACAAGATAGGATTTGGAACATAGATAGATATAATGGACTACTACAAGAAAGGTATGGTCACCATGCACATGCGCACGTGCGTGTACGTGCGCTGCAATCTAATTGGCTGAAACTTTTAACAGGTATAACGCCCTTGGTTTTCAACCATATGGGGTGTGATTTAGAACATAGATAGATGTAATGATCTTCTACAAGAAGGTATGGTCACCGTGCTCATGTATGCACGTGCGTGCACGTGAAATGAACAAAATCAAAAATACACTTGAATGAGCGTATTTTTATTACTTTTGGATTAAATACTTTAATTTTTAGTTTATTAAAATATATGGATTGTGTAGACAAAATGATATGGTCATTACGCAAAGGCATTCGCATGCGCACGCATGCAATGCTAAAATTTGAATGAACTTCGTACATTTCCAGGTAAATGTTAAAGTCTCAAACACATAGAGTTTGTCTTATTTAATGAAGCTTACAGGTAATATGGCACAAAAAGAGAGTTGGGGAGCGTTTGGGGAACATCTGTAACGGTCCCCGTTACAATTAGCACTAGTTATTATTATTATTATTTTTTTTCTTATTTGTTCTCCGGTACTTTTTTGTCCGCGAGTGTTCTCAGAAACTGTTCACCCAACTGACCTAAAACCTTTTTAGGGTTAATAGGTGTGTAGTGTAGGTGTGCGGAACGAAGGTCATTTTGCGCGCATACGCCTGCACGTGCGGGCGCGTGATATGGGTGAAATGACTAATATATTTAATATAGCCATAACTTTAACATTTTTTGATGAAATGCTTTGAAACTCATTATATAAGGATATATTAATAGTGTTCATAATGTGACACTGTCAAATTAGCACGAACTCACGCGCATGCACGTGCGCTTCGCTCTGATTGGCTAAAACAAAAATCTCAGTATCTTCTCTGTTTTTTGACGAAATGCTTTGAAATTTAAAACATAGTCATGAATTAGGATATCCTACAATATGATATAGAAAAAATTTCATGAAATCACGCGCATGCACGTGCGCTGCAATCTGATTGGCTGACACTTTAAATGACTATATCGCCTTTGTTTTCTAACGAAATGCTTTGAAATTTAAAGCATAATCATACATTAGGATGTCCTGCAATATGATATACAAAAAAAATTCAAGAAATTACGCGCATGCACGTGTGCTGCGATCTGATTGGCTGAAACTTTAAATAACTATATCTCCTTTGTTTTTTGACAAAATGCTTTGAAATTTAAAACATAATCATTCATTAGGATATCCTACAATGCGATATAGAAAAATAATCATGAAATCACGCGCATGCACGTGTGCTGCAATCTGATTGGCTGAAACTTGAAATGGCTATAACTCCCTTGTTTTTCAACCAAACAGGATGGGATTCAGAACAGAAATAAATATAAGGGACTCCTACAAGAGGGTATGGTCATCATGCACGTGCACGCACGTGCGTGCATTTGGAACGAATGAAATTAGAAATACACTTGAATGAGTGATTTTTAATACTTTTGGACTCAATGCTTTCACATAGAGTATATTACAGGGAATATGGAACTAAAAGGGAGTTGGGGAGCGTTTGGGGAACATCTGTAACGGTTCCCGTTACAATTAGCACTAGTTATTATTATTCTTATTATTTTTCTTCTTCCTGGGAAAATTTTGTCCACGAGTGATCTTGTAAACTACACATCCGACTTAGGTGAGACCTTTTTAGGGTCAGTAGGCATGTTATGTAGAGTTGCCGAACGAAGGTCATTTTGCGCGCACGTGCTTGCAAGAGCGCGCACGTGCAACACGTGAAATGACCAATATAATGGATATTGCCGTAACTTTTCTATTTTTTGATGAAATTTTTTGAAACTCATAATGTAAGGATACATTAGTAGTATAGACAAGATAGCATGGTCAAAATAGCAAGATCTCACGCGCATGCACGTGCGCTTCGCTCTGATTGGCTGAAACTAAAGTCTCAATATCTTTCTTGTTTCTTGTCACAATCCTTTGAAATTTTGAACATAGTCCTACATTATGAAGATCTACCGCAAGATATATAAGAATTTTCATGAAAGCATGCCCATGTGCACGTGCTGCAAGCTGATTGGCTGAAACTTTAAATGGCAATATCTGCGTTGTTTTTTGACGAAATTCTTTGAAATTTAAAATATAGTCATGCATTAGGATATCCTACAATATGATATAGAAAAATATCATAAAATCACGCGCATGCACGTGTGCTGCAATCTGATTGGCTGAAACTTTTAACGGCTATTTCTCCTTTGTTTTTTGACGAAATTCTTTGAAATTTAAAATATAGTCATGCATTAGGATATCCTACAAAATGATATTAAAAAAAAATCCTGAAATAACGCGCATGCACGTGTGCTGCAATCTGATTGGCTGAAACTTTAAATGGCTATAACTCCCTTGTTTTTCAACCAAACAGGATGGGATTTAGAACATAGATAGATGTAAGGAACTCCTACAAGAAGGTATGATCATCATGCACGTGCAAGCACGTGCGTGCATTTGAAACGAGTATATTTAAAAATACACTTGAATGAGTGATTTTTATTACTTTTGGACTGAATGCTTTAATATACAGTACGTGTATATTAAAATATTTAAATTGTGTAGACAAGATGATATGGTCATAACGCACATGCATTCACATGCGCTTGGATGCAAAGCTAAAAATTGAATATAATTGGTATCCTTCTGGGAAAACGTTTTTAAAGTGAAAAATGCACAGAGTTTGTCTTATTTAATGAAGCTTACAGGGAATATGGCACCGAAAGGGAGTTGGGGAGCGTTTGGGGAACATCTGTAACGGTTCCCGTTACAATTAGCACTAGTTATTATTATTATTATTATTATTATTTTTCTTCTTCTTCCTGGGTACTTTTTTGTCCGGGAATGATCTTGTAAACTGTTCGTCTAATGTAGGTAAAACCTTTTTAGGGTAAGTAGACATGTTATGTAGATTTGCGGAATCAAGGTCATTTTGCGCGCACGTGCTTGCAAGAGCGTGCACGTGCAACACGTGAAATGACCGATTTAATTGATATAGGCGTAACTTTTTACATTTTTGATGAACTGCTTTAAAACTCATAATATAAGAATATATTAGAAGTATAAACAATATCGCATGGTCAAAATAGCAAGATCTCACGCGCATGCACGTGCGCTTTGCTCTGATTGGCTGAAACTTAAAGTCTCAATATCTTTCTTGTTTATTGACAAAATCCTTTGAAATTTTGAACATAGCCATGCATTAGGATATCCTACAACATAATATATAGCAATTATCATGAAAACACGTGCATGCACGTTCGCTGCAATCTGATTGGCTGAACCTTTAAATAGCTATAACTCCCTTGGTTTTCAACCAAACAGGATGGGATTTAGAACAGAGATAGATATATCAGACTTCTACAAGAAGATATGGTCACATGCACATGCATACACGTGCGTGTACGTGCGCTGCAATCTGATTGGCTTAAACTTTAAACAGCTATAACTCCCTTGGTTTACAACCAAACGGGGAGGGATTTAGAACATAGATAGATGTAATGGACTTCTACAAGAAGGTATGGTCACCATGCTCATGTATGCACGTGCGTGCACGTGAAAAGAGTAAAATAAAAAATACACTTGAATGAGCGTATTTTTTAAATACTTTTTGATTAAATACTTTAATATTTAGTATATTAAAATATATAGATTGTGTAGACAAGATGATATGGTCATTATGCACATGGATTCACATGCGCACGCGTGCAATGTTTAATTTTGAATGAACTTGGTACACTTCCGGGTAAACGTTGTTAAAGTCTCAAATGCATAGAGTTTGTCTTACATGTATTTAATGAAGCTTACAGGGAATATGGCACCAAAAGGGAGTTGGGGAGCGTTTGGGGAACATCTGTAACGGTCCCCGTTACAATTAGCACTAGTTATGTTCCCCAAACGAAGTTGGGGAACATATTGTTTTTACTCTGTTTCTTATTATTATTATTAAGGTCTTCCGTTTCAGACGGAAGACCTTATAGTGATTCTACTGTTTCTTTTTCTTTTTCTTATTTTTTTTCCCCTTTTCTATTTTTTACAATTTCTCATAAATGACTGGATAGATTCTCATGAAATTTTAAGGGATGATAGAGAGTCAAAATATCTTTAAAATGTATCTTTCATTTCGTTTTAATGCACTTCCGGTCGTCAGATATGTCCAATTTCCGCTTTTTTCAAAAAGATTTTGTCCTGGTCATATCTCAGAAACAGTAATAGATGAAGACACCAAACTTATAGGAGTAATAGATCATGATTAGTAGGCATGTCCATTTGGGTTAACATTGTCCGCCGTCGCTTCCGGTCGTCACAGGAAGTGATCAAAGAAATCGAAAGTTTCAACTTTTCTTTTATGAAACATTTTTTGCATCACGTTGTAGCATCTTATTTGTAGTCTCGAAATATATCAGTCCCACCGGAAACAAAAACGACAACTTCCGGTTATGAGAGAAAAACTGCATATTTTCAGATTTTTTCTTTCCCATAAATATTTTTTGTAGATAAAGTATTTGTAATGATTTTTGGATATGTTATTTAGACTGCAAATGACTACAGTAACGTCAAATATCTTTGTAAAATTCACTTTCGGTCGCGTAATTTCCTGTCCTCAAAATGAGAAGTTATTATAGCTAGATCTCGTAAACGATTAAAGATTACGACACCAAACTTATGTAAGTGGTAGATCTTGATAAGTAGGCAAATTCAGTTGGGATACGATCGTCAGCCGTCACTTCCGGTCGTCACAGGAAGTGATCCAAAAAATCAAAATTTTTAACTTTTCTTTTATGAAACTTTTTTTGCATCACATTATAACATCTTATTTGTGTTTTTGAAATATATCAGTCCCACCGGAGACTAAAACGACAACTTCCGGTTATAAGAGAAAAACTACATAATTTGAGTATTTTTCTTTCCCATAAAATTTTTTTTATACATAAATTATTAGTAGTGATTTTTAGATATGTTACATGGACTGCTTATGTCTACAGTAGCGTCAAATGTCTTTGTAAAATTCACTTCCGGTCGAGTGATTTTCTGTCCTCAATATGAGAAGTTATCACAAAGAGATCTCAGAAACGGTAAGAGATGGAGACGCCAAACTTGAATGATTTATAGATCTTGATAAATAAGGAAACTCATCAGGGTTAAGATCGTTCGCCGTCATTTCCGGTCGTCACAGGAAGTGATCAAAGAAATCAGAAATTTCAACTTTTCTTCTTGGAATACTTCTTGGCATCACATTATCACATCTTATTGGTTGTTCTGATATATGTCCGTCCCAACAGAAACAAAAACGGTAACTTCCGGTTATGAGAGAAAAACTGCATAAATTGAGTATCATACTATCCAATAAATATTTTTTTTAGAAAAAGTATTTGAAATGATTTTAGAATACGTTATTCAGACTGCAAATGTCTAGAGTAGCTACAAATATCTGTTAAAAATTGACCTCCGGTCTCATGATTTCCTGTCCTCAAACTGAGTAGTTAACATAGCCAGATCTTGGATATGGTAACACATCAAGACACTAAACTTATATGAATAATAAACCTTGAAGAGTGAACAACAGATATAGGGATAAATGTCTCCGCCGTCACTTCCGGTCGTCACAGGATGTGATTTGAAAAATAGAAAATTCCAACTTTTTTCTTTCCAATTTTTTTTCATTACTTTACTGCATCTGATTAGTAGGTTTGAAATATATCAGCTCCACCAAAAATTAAAAAAATAAAAATAAAAACAACGAAAACTTCCAATAATAAGAAAAAAACAACACCAAAGGTCAAAAGGTCAAGGTCATTGGAAAAGTATTTAAATTGCTTATATATGCCACATGACCTTGACCTTTGAGTTTGACGTTTGACCTTGACCCTTACCCAAGATTTAATGTTTTTTTTAATTATTATATTTAGCTTGATACAGCTTCAAGTGTTAAAGTCGAGTTTAAAAGTTTTTTGGATGACCTTGACCTTTGACCTCGATAAATCACCTTGAACTTTGACCCCATTGACCCAAAGATCATAATCAAGCTTGAATCCGTGGGGGTGTTTACATCTCTCACTTTAAGAAATGCTTATATAACCCCCCCCCCCCTTTTTTTTAAATCAATAGGAACCTAGAAAAATTTTCTACAGTTTAAACGACGCCACAGATCGACATGGAATTTAAGGATTGCAGTAGAAGACACATCAAAGAAAGTGTCCTGAGTGTGTAACAGCGAGTCTCTGAAGTATATAATGAAATTCTTATGACTATCGGCAACAACTACATTTTTGTTCTGTCTGAAATTTAGGTGCTGATGAGCATGAAAATTTATTAAAGTTTGTATTGGGTATTTCTTCAATTTTTGTCAATAACATTCGATTCTCCTGCTCAAATACAAAACTTTTATACCAATTATTCTTGATCTCCTTTGTATGTAGAGTTTATTTCAATTTTATTTACATTGAATATTAATTGAATGAATCTAGGAAATAGCGATTTTTCCTATCAAATCAATTTCCATGCAATTTAGGTAGGTTAGATTAATTGCAGTTATCTCGCTTTCTACGATGTGGAGTTGAGAAAATGCCCATGACTCACAAATTCTGTCAACAAATTACATGTAATCTGCCTATTAGAGTGCACATGTACCAAAATTGCACCTCGGGACTACCCAGATTTTGGGTTTTTTTTCTGAGCAGGGTAACACACCCAGTGTTCTGTAACTCAATCTATGCCCTAAAGAAAATTCACCAATTGATATGTTGTCATTTACCTTCCCTCTGAGAAACACACCTTCTTCTAAGGCCTACGGCTTTTCAACTGATTTTCCTCTGCAACTGACCACGTGTATTAGTTTCGCATTTACACCTCTGTATATGCTAAGTGTCATAGTAATACCTACATGTTTCAGCAAGCACTACTCTGATTCACTGCAAACGTGTCCTATAATTATTCTAATTATTTTTCTACATCAAATATCACCTCAAACAGGGAATATATCAGTTTTTAAAGAAATTTGACCGGGACTTTACTACGAAACTATTTCATTCAACCTTAAAATAATAAGCTTACAAAATACATTTCGTTTCGTGGAACTCGATGGCTCAGTAGTTAGGGTGTCCTACTAAAAAATATAAAAATTAAATGGTTTTGGGATCGAGCCCAGGTGGAGGAATTTTTTTTTTTTTTTTTTGGCAGTTTGTCTATTATTTATTTATTATATGTCTTTTTTTTTAATTAAAAAATATCCTTCATAAAGATAAATAGAGAAGAACGGAAGACCTTCTTTGTTGCTGTAGCAACAAGAGTTTCTAGTTCTTATTATGTTCCCCAAACGAAGTTGGGGAACATATTGTTTTTACTCTGTTTCTTCTTATTATTATTATTTTTCTTCTTCCTGGGAAAATTTTGTCCACGAGTGATCTTGTAAACTACACATCCGACTAAGGTAAAATGTTTTTAGGGTCAGTAGACATGTTATGTAGATTTGCCGAACAAAGGTCATTTTGCGCGCACGTGCTTGCAAGAGCGCACACGTGCAACACAAAAAATGACCAATATAATGGATATTGCTGTAACTTTTCTTTTTCTTGATGAATTTTTTTGAAACTCATAATGTAAGGACACATTAGTAGTATAGACAAGATGGCATGGTCAAAATAGCAAGATCTCACGCGCATGCACGTGCGCTTCGCTCTGATTGGCTGAAACTAAAACCTCAATATCTTTCTTGTTTCTTGTCATAATCTTTTGAAATTTTGAACATAGTCCTACATTATGAAGGTCTACAGCATGATATATAAAAATATTCATGAAAGCATGCGCATGCGCGCGTGCTGCAATCTGATTGGCTGAAACTTTAAATGGCTATATCTCCTTTGTTTTTTGACGAAATGCTTTGAAATTTAAAACATAGTCATGCATTAGGATATCCTAAAATATGATTTAGAAAAAAATCATGAAATCACGCGCATGCACGTGTGCTGCAATCTGATTGGCTGAAATTTTATATGGCAATATCTCCTTTGTTTTTTGACGAAATGTTTCAAATTTTAAAATATAGTCATTCATTTAGATATCCTTCAATACGATAAAGATAAAAATTTATGAAATCACACGCATGCATGTGTGCTGTAATCCGATTGGCTGAAACTTCAAATGGCTATAACTCCCTTGTTTTTCAACCAAACAGGATTTGATTTAGAACATAGATAAATATAAGGAACTCCTACAAGAAGGTGTAGTCATTATGCACGTGCTTGCGCGTGCGTGCACGTGAAATGAGTAAAATTATAAATACACTCGAATGAGTGTATTTTTTAATACTTTTGGATTAAATGCTTTGATTTTAAGTATATTAAAATTTGAGATAGTGTAGACAAGATAATATGGTCGTTACGCACATGAACACGCGTGCAATGCCTATTTTTAAATATATTTTGTATTTTTCTGGGAAGACCCTGATTAAGTCTAAATTCTATAAAGTATTTCTTATCTAATAGAGATTACAAGGAATATGGCACCAAAAGGGAGTTAGGGAGCGTTTGGGGAACATCTGCAACGGTTCCCGTTACAATTAGCACTAGTTCTTATTATTTTTCTTCCTGGGAAAATTTTGTCCGCGAGTGATCTTGTAAACTACACATCCAACTTAGGTGAAACCTTTTTAGGGTAAGTAGGCATGTTATGTAGATTTGCGGAATCAAGGTCATTTTGCGCGCACGTGCTTGCAAGAGCGCGCACGTGCAAAACTAAAAATGACCAATATATAATGGATATAACCGTAACTTCTCTATTTTGTGACGAAATGTTTTGAAACTTAAAATGTAAGGATATATTAGTAGTATGCACAAGATGACATAGTCGAAATAGCAAGATCGCATGCGCAGGCACGTGTGCTTCGCTCTGATTGGCTGAAACTAAAGTCTCAATATCTTTTTTGTTTTTTGATAAAATCATTTGAAATTTTGAACATAGTCATACATTAGGGAGATCTACAGCCTGTAATATAAGATTTTTCATGAAAGCATGTGCATGCACATGTGCTTGCAAGAGCTCGCACGTGCAACACGAGAAATGTCCAATATAATTGATACAGACGTAACTATTAAAATTATTGATGAAATGCTTTGAAACTCATTTTATAAGTATATATTAGTAGTATGCACAAGATGACATGGTCAAAATAGCAATATCGCAATCGCATGCACGTGTGCTTCGCTCTGATTGGCTGAAACTTAAGTCTCAATATCTTTCTTGTTTCTTGTCTTAAGTCTTTGAAATTTTGAACATAGACCTACATTATGAAGATCTACAGCATGATATATAAGAATTTTCATGAAAGCATGCGCATGCCCGCGTGCTGAAATCTGATTGGCTGAAACTTTAAATGGCTATATCTACTTTGTTTTTTGACGAAATGCTTTGAAATTTAAAACATTGTCATGCATTAGGACATCCTACAATATGATATAGAAAAAAATCATGAAATCACGCGCATGCACGTGTGCTGCAATCTGATTGGCTTAAACTTGAAATGGCTATAACTCCCTTGTTTTTCAACCAAACAGGATGGGATTTAGAATATAGATAGATATAAGGGACTCCTACAAGAAGGTATGGTCATCATGCACGTGCACGCACATGCGTGCATTTGGAACGAGTGAAATGAAAAATACACTTCAAAGAGTGATTTTTCATACTTTTGGACTGAATGCTTTAATACATTGTATATTAAAATATGTAGATAGTGTAGACAAGATGATATGATCATAACGCACCTGCATTCACATGCGCACGGGTGTAATGCTAAAATTTGAATATAAGTGGTACCCTTCTGAGAAAACGTTGTTTAAGTGAAAAATGCACAGTGTTTGTCATATTTAATGAAGCTTACAGGGAATTTGGCACCAAAAAGGAGTTGGGGAGCGTTTGGGGAACATCTGTAACGGTTCCCGTTACAATTAGCACTAGTTATGTTCCCCAAACGAAGTTGGGGAACATATTGTTTTTACTCTGTTTCTTATTATTATTATTATGTTCCCCAAACGGAGTTTGGGAACATATTGATTTTACTCGGTTTCTTATTATTATTATTATTTTTTTTCTTATTTCTTCTCCGGTACTTTTTTTGTCCGCGAGTGTTCTCAGAAACTGTTCACCCAACTGAGCTAAAACCTTTTTAGGGTTAATAGGTGTGTAGTGTAGGTGTGCGGAACGAAGGTCATTTTGCGCGCACACGCATGCACGTGCGGGCGCGTGCAATGAGTGAAATGACTGATATACTTAATATGGCCATAACTTTTACATCTTTTGATGAAATGCTATCAAACTCATTACATAAGTATATATTAATAGTGTTAATAATATGACACTGTCAAATTAGGAGGAACTCACGCGCATGCACGTGCGCTTTGCTCTGAATGGCTGAAACAAAAATCTCAATATCTCTTTTGTTTTTTGACGAAATCCTTTCAAATTTTAAATATAGTCATGAATTAGGATATGCTACAATATGATATGGAAAAAAAATTATGAAATCACGCGCATGCACGTGTGCTGCAATCTGATTGGCTGATACTTTAAAAGGTTATATCTCCTTTGTTTCTTGATGAAATACTTTGAAATTTAAAACATAATCGTACATTAGGATATCCTGTAATATGATATACAAAACTTTTCAAGAAATCACGCGCATGCACGTGTGCTTCAATCTGATTGGCTGAAACTTTAAAAGGCTATATCTCCTTTGTTTCTTGACGAAATGCTTTGAAATTTAGAAAATAGTCATACATTAGGATATACTGTAATATGATATACAAAACATTTCAAGAAATAACGTGCATGCACGTGTGCTGCAATCTGATTGGCTGAAACTTTAAAAGGCTATATCTCCTTTGTTTCTTGACAAAATAATTTGAAATTTAAAACATAGTCATACATAAGGATATCATGTAATATGATATACAAAACATTTCAAGAAATAACGCGCATGCACGTGTGCTGCAATCTGATTGGCTGAAATTTTAAATGGCTATATCTCCTTTGTTTTTTGACGAAATGCTTTGAAATTTAAAACATAGTCATGCATTAGGATATCCTACAATATGATATAGAAAAAAATTCATGAAATCACGCGGATGCACGTTTGCTGCAATCTGATTGGCTGAAACTTGAAATGGCTATAACTCCCTTGTTTTTCAACCAAACAGGATGGGATTTAGAACATAGATAAATATAAAAAACTCCTACAAGAAGGTATGGTCATCATGCACGTGCACGCACGTGCGTGCATTGGGAACAGGTGAAATTAAAAATACACTTAAATGAGTGGTTTTTTTTTATACTTTTGGACTGAATGCTTTAATATATAGTATATCGATATATATATATATATAGTGTAGACAAGATGATATGGTCATAACGCACATGCATTTACATGCGATGCTAAAATTTGAATATAATTGATATCCTTGTGGGAAAACGTTGTTAAAGTCTAAAATGCATAGATTGTCTTTTTTAATGAAGCTTACAGGGAATATGGCACCAAAAGGGAGTTGGGGAGCGTTTGGGGAACATCTGTAACGGTTCCCGTTACAATTAGCACTAGTTATTATTATTATTATTATTTTTCTTCTTCTTCCTGGAACTTTTTTGTCCGGGAATGATCTTGTAAACTGTTCGTCCGATGTAGGTAAAACCTTTTTAGGGTTAGTAGACATGTTATGTAGATTTGCGGAATCAAGGTCATTTTGCGCGCACGTGCTTGCAAGAGCGTGCACGTGCAACACGTGAAATGACCAATATAATAGATATAGCCACAACTGTTCTATTTTTAAATGAAATGCTTTGAAACTCATAATGTGAGGATATATTAGTCATATAGACATGACGACATGGTGAAAATAGCAAGATCTCACGCGCATGCACGTGCACTTCGCTCTGATTGGCTGCAACTAAAGTCTCAATATCTTTCTTGTTTTTTGACGAAATCCTTTGAAATTTTGAACATAGCCATGCATCAGGATATCCTACAACATGAAATAAAGCAATTATCATGAAAACACGTGCATGCACGTGCGCTGCAATCTGATTGGCTGAAACTATAAACAGCTATAACTTCCTTGGTTTTCAACCAAACAGGATGGGATTTGGAACATAGATAGATATAATGGACTTCTACAAGTAGGTATGGTCACCATGCACATGCATACACGTGCGTGTACATGTTCTGCAATCTGATTGGCTGAAACTTTAAACAGCTATAACTCCCTTAGTTTTCACCCAAACGGGGTGGAATTTAGAACATAGATAGATGTAATGGACTTCTACAAGAAGGTATGGTCACCGTGCTCATGTATGCACGTGCGTGCACGTGAAATGAGAAAAATCAAACATACACTTGAATGAGCGAATTTTTTTTTATAATTTTGGATTAAATACTTTTATATTCAGTATATTAAAAATATAGATTGTGTAGACAAGATGATATGGTCATGACGCATATGCATTCACATGTGCACGCGTGCAATGCTAAAGTTTAAATGATTTTTGTACACTTCTTTGTTAATGTTGTTAAAATCTCAGATGCATAGAGGTTGTCTTATTTAATGAAGCTTACAGGGAATATGGCACCAAAAGGGAGTTGGGGAGCGTTTGGGGAACATCTGTAACGGTCCCCGTTACAATTAGCACTAGTTATTATTATTATTCTTTTTTTTCTTCTTTGTTCTCCGGTACTTTTTTGTCCGCGAGTGTTCTCAGAAACTGTTCACCCAACTAAGCTAAAACCTTTTTAGGGTTAATAGGTGTGTAGTGTAGGTGTGCGGAACGAAGGTCATTTTGCGCGCATACGCATGCACGTGCGTGCGCGTGAAATGAGTGAACTGACCGATATACTTAATATCGCTATAACTTTTACATTTTTTAATTAAATGATTTGAAACTCATCATATAAAGATACATTAATAGTGTAGATAATATGACACTGTCAAATTAGCACGAACTCACGCGCATGCACCTGTGCTTCGCTCTGATTGGCTGAAACAAAAATCTCAATATCTTTTCTGTTTTTTGACGAAATAATATGAAATTTAAAATATAGGCATACTTTAGGATGTTCTACAAAATTATATATAAAAATTGTCATGAAAGCACGCGCATGCACGTGCGCTGCAATCTGATTGGCTTAAACTTGAAATGGCTATAACTCCCTTATTTTTCAACCAAACAGGATGGGATTTAGAACATAGACATATATAATAGACTCCTACAAGAAGGTATGGTCATCATGCACGTACATGCACGTGCGCTTCGTTCTGATTGTCTGAAACAAAAATCTCAATATCTTTTTTGTTTTTTGACGAAATGCTATGAAATCTAAAATATATAGATACTTTAGGATGTACTACAATATGATATATAACAATTGTCGTGAAAACACGCGCATGCACGTGTGCTGCAATCTTATTGGCTAAAACTATAAATGGCTATAACTCCCTTGTTTTTCAACCAAACAGGATGGGATTTAGAACATAGACAGACATAATAGACTCCTACAAGAAGGTATAGTCCTCATGCACGTGCATGCACGTGCGTGCATGTGAAATGAGTAATATCAAAATACGCTTAAATGAGTGTATTTTCTAATACTTCTGGATTAATTGATTTGTTATTAAGTATATTAAAATATATATATATAGTGTAGACAAGATGATGTGGTCATTACGCACATGCATTCAGATGAGCACGCGTGCAATGCTAGAATTTAAATACATTTTGCATTCTTCTGCGAAAACGTTGTTTAAGTCTAAATTGCATAAAGTGTGTCTTACTTAATAGCGCTTACAGGGAATACGGCACCAAAAGGGAGTTGGGGAGCGTTTGGGGAACATCTGTAACGGTCCCCGTTACAATTAGCCCTAGTTATTATAATTATTATTATTCTTTTTTTTCTTATTTGTTCTCCGGTACTTTTTTGTCCGGAAGTGTTCTCAGAAACTGTTCACCCAACTGACCTAAAACCTTTTTAGGGTTAATGGGTGTGTAGTGTAGGTGTGCGGAACGAAGGTCATTTTGCGCGCAAACGCTTGCACGTGCGTGCGCGTGCAACACGTGAAATGACTTATATACTTAATATAGCTATAACTTTTAAATTTTTAAATGAAATGATTTGAAACTCAGTATATAAAGATATATTAATAGTGTAGATAGTGTGACACTGTCAAATTAGCACGAACTCACGCGCATGCACGTGCGCTTCGCTCTGATTGGCAAAATCAAAAATCTCTGTATCTTCTCTGTTATTTGACGAAATGCTTTGAAATTTTTAACATTGTCATGAATTAGGATATCCTACAATATGATATAGAAAAAAAATCATGAAATCACGCGCATGCACGTGTGCTGCAATCTGATTGGCTGACACTTTAAATGACTATATCGCCTTTGTTTTCTAACGAAATGCTTTGAAATTTAAAGCATAATCATACATTAGGATGTCCTGCAATATGATATACAAAAAAAATTCAAGAAATTACGCGCATGCACGTGTGCTGCGATCTGATTGGCTGAAACTTTAAATGACTATATCTCCTTTGTTTTTTGACGAAATGCTTTGAAATTTGAAACATAGACATTTATTAGGATATCCTACAATGTGATGTAAAAAAGTCAAGAAATCACGCGCATGCACGTGTGCTGCAATCTGATTGGCTGAAACTTGAAATGGCTATAACTCCCTTGTTTTTTAACCAAACAGGATGGAATTCAGAACATAGATAGATATAAGGGACTCCTACAGGAAGGTATGGTCATAATGCACGTGCATTCACGTGCGTGCATTTGAAAAGAATGAAATTAGAAATACACTTGAATGAGTGATTTTTAATACTTTTGGACTGAAGGCTTTCATATATAGTATATTACAGGGAATATGGCACTAAAAGGGAGTTGGGGAGTGTTTGGGGCATCTGTAACGGTCCCCGTTACAATTAGCACTAGTTATTATGTTCCCCAAATGAAGCTTAAGTTGGGGAACATATTGTTTTTACTCTGTTTCTTATTATTATTATTATTATTATTATTATTTTTCTTCTTCTTCTTCCTGGGTACTTTTTTGTCCGGGAATGATCTTGTAAACTGTTCGTCCGATGTAGGTAAAACCTTTTTAGGGTCAGTAGACATGTTATGTAGATTTGCGGAATCAAGGTCATTTTGCGCGCACGTGCTTGCAAGAGCGCACACGTGCAACACGTGAAATGACCAATATAATGGATATTGCCGTAACTTTTCTATTTTTTGATGAAAGTTTTTGAAACTCATAATGTAAGGATACATTAGTAGTATGCACAAGCTGGCATGGTCAAAATAGGAAGAACTCACGCGCATGCACGTGCGCTTTGCTCTGATTGGCTGAAACTAAAGTCTCAATATCTTTCTTGTTTCTTGTCATAATCCTTTGAAATTTTGAACATAGTCCTACATTATGAAGATCTACAGCATGATATATAAAAATGTTCATGAAAGCTTGCGCATGCGCGTGTGCTGCAATCTGATTGGCTGAAACTTTAAATGGCTATATCTTATTTGTATTTTGACGAAATGCTTTAAAATTTAAAACATAGTCATGCATTAGGATATCCTACAAGATGATCTAGAAAAAAAATCATGAAATTACGCGCATGCACGTGTGCTGCAATCTGATTGGCTGAAACTTGAAATGGCTATAACTCCCTTGTTTTTCAACCAAACAGGATGGGATTTAGAATACTGATAGATATAAGGGACTCCTACAAGAAAGTATGGTGATCATGCTCGTGCACGCACGTGCGTGCATTTCGAACAAGTGAAATTAATTAAAAAACACTTGAATGAGTGATTTTTAATACTTTTGGACTGAATACTTTAATATATAGTATATTAAAATATATAGATAGTGTAGACAAGATGATATGGTCATATCGCACATGTATTCACATGCGCACAGGTGCAACGGTAAAATTTGAATATAATTGGTATCCTTCTGGGAAAACGTTGTTAAAGTCATATATGCACAGAGTTTGTCTTATTTAATGAAGCTTACAGGGAATATGGCACCAAAAGGGAGTTGGGGAGCGTTTGGGTACATCTGTAACGGTTCCCGTTACAATTAGCACTAGTTATGTCGCCCCGAACGAAGTCGGGGACGACATATTGATATTGTACGCATGTTTTTTTTATCCAGGCTGTTTCTCGGAGATGGCTGGGACAATCTTCCTGAAATTTTCCCCGAAGGACGATCACTGGTTGTAGTTGTGCAGTGAGGTCGTTCAGTTCCAATATGTCTACCGTTGCCATGGAAACCTGTAAAAAGCGACGAATTTTGTCCGAGAGTGTTCTCTCTGGTCCCTTAAACGTTCGTCATGAAACTCTTTTTATTTTAATGATTAGTATCTGTAGTCGTGCGCTTTGCATTTAAAATTTTCAAATAATCGATTATTGCCATGGAAACCAGGGGAATGTTAAAATTCTTTAATTTCGATTTTCTCAATAACTACTCAAGCAATCGTTTTGAAACTTTCAATGTTAATTCCTTGCAATGTGTCAAAGTGATTTCTACTTTTAAAATAATTGAAATGAGTCGCTCACAGTTGTCATAGAAACGAAACAGAAAAAAAGGTTAAGATGTACACATGTGTTCTCCAAGGTCTAGGTCAAAGGGTCAAAGTTCTTCGTGTCCAATAAAAGTTCATTTCACAAGGATTGCATATTTGAAATACGAAAGCCCTAACCCTTACCGTTCAAACATTAGGTACTATGTTCAAGACGACCCCCCCCCCCTTTTGAAGCGCAGTGCCAGGTAGAATACACAGATATAACATATACAACTTACAAGTAACGTTTTAAAAGTTTCATTCATAAAATTCAGTTCTCCTGATGTGATTTGATAGTTTGCCAACATCCATTCTTCTTCTGTCTTGTCTCTAGATTTTACAATTAGTTTATTTTATCTATATAAAAAAATAACGATTGTCAGCTGCATTTATTAGCATTTCGCGTTTTTTTTTGTACATGCATATCTATTACTTGTATATTATCAATTTCATTAGATAGTGCAAGTATAAAATAGAAAAGTTGGTACGTTATTTCCATAGTTTTTATTCATTCATAAATCCTTGGATCCACGCCTACAGGTGCGCAAAGCCTTGATCACTACTGTAAACAAAACATTCATATCGCCGAAAATGTTCATGATTCCGCTAAACTGAGAAAGTTTACACATGATTTATCATCTCATAAGAAACATCAGCCCTGTGCAATGCAGAAATGCTGGAATTGAAGGGGAAAATCCAGGAGTTATTGATGGGAAAAATTCGGGAGTTATTATGTCGCCCCGAACGAAGTCGGGGACGACATATTGATATTGTACGCATGTTTTTTTTATCCAGGCTGTTTCTCGGAGATGGCTGGGACAATCTTCCTGAAATTTTCCCCGAAGGACGATCACTGGTTGTAGTTGTGCAGTGAGGTCGTTCAGTTCCAATATGTCTACCGTTGCCATGGAAACCTGTAAAAAGCGACGAATTTTGTCCGAGAGTGTTCTCTCTGGTCCCTTAAACGTTCGTCATGAAACTCTTTTTATTTTAATGATTAGTATCTGTAGTTGTGCGCTTTGCATTTAAAATTTTCAAATAATCGATTATTGCCATGGAAACCAGGGGAATGTTAAAATTCTTTAATTTCGATTTTCTCAATAACTACTCAAGCAATCGTTTTGAAACTTTCAATGTTAATTCCTTGCAATGTGTCAAAGTGATTTCTACTTTTAAAATAATTGAAATGAGTTGCTCACAGTTGTCATAGAAACGAAACAGAAAAAAAGGTTAAGATGTACACATGTGTTCTCCAAGGTCTAGGTCAAAGGGTCAAAGTTCTTCGTGTCCAATAAAAGTTCATTTCACAAGGATTGCATATTTGAAATACGAAAGCCCTAACCCTTACCGTTCAAACATTAGGTACTATGTTCAAGACGACCCCCCCCCCCCCTTTTGAAGCGCAGTGCCAGGTAGAATACACAGATATAACATATACAACTTACAAGTAACGTTTTAAAAGTTTCATTCATAAAATTCAGTTCTCCTGATGTGATTTGATAGTTTGCCAACATCCATTCTTCTTCTGTCTTGTCTCTAGATTTTACAATTAGTTTATTTTATCTATATAAAAAAATAACGATTGTCAGCTGCATTTATTAGCATTTCGCGTTTTTTTTTGTACATGCATATCTATTTCTTGTATATTATTAATTTCATTAGATAGTGCAAGTATAAAATAGAAAAGTTGGTACGTTATTTCCATAGTTTTTATTCATTCATAAATCCTTGGATCCACGCCTACAGGTGCGCAAAGCCTTGATCACTACTGTAAACAAAACATTCATATCGCCGAAAATGTTAATGATTCCGCTAAACTGAGAAAGTTTACACATGATTTATCATCTCATAAGAAACATCAGCCCTGTGCAATGCAGAAATGCTGGAATTGAAGGTGTCATGTCAGATTCGTTTTCCGGCAGAACCTCTAAAAATGAAAGTGAAAGTAAGGAAATTTCAGAGTTCTCACTGGCGCTATAACACACAAAATAATTCGGCTGATCTTCTTAATAAATTACATTTGCCATGTTTTTTGGTAGGAAAGATACTGCCAATTAACAAGTACAAGGCTCGTTTAAGTACATCTGCCCAATTTCTTTTATGCAAGTCTGCAAATTTAGGAACTTGTAATTTTTTCCTGTACTACTTTCTTCTCCTACAGATTCTAAAAATAATGAGTGGGATGTACCCAATTAAGGTCTTCCGTTTCCAACGGAAAGAACTGATACGACTGGATGGTTGTCCAAGCTTAGCTAATGATTTAGCAAGCTTTAGTGATGATAAAAATGAAAGTCTTGTCCAATACGGGGCGACATATGCTATTGCTTGCAATAGCAGACTTTCTAGTTATTATTATTATTATTTTTCTTCTCGGGAAAATTTTGTCCGCGAATGATCATGTAAACTACACGTCCGATTTAGGTGAAATGTTTTTAGGGTCAGTAGACATGTTATGTAGATTTGCGGAATCAAGGTCATTTTGCGCGCACGTGCTTGCAAGAGCGCGCACGTGCAAAACTTGAAATGACCAATATATAATGGATAAAACCGTAACTTTTCTATTTTTTAACAAAATGTTTTGAAACTCATAATGTAAGGATATATTAGTAGCATGCACAAGATGACATGGTCAAAATAGCAAGATCGCACGCGCATGCACGTGCGCTATGCTCTGATTGGCTGAAACTAAAGTCTCTATATCTTTCTTGTTTTTTGATAAAATCATTTGAAATTTTGAACATAGCCATACATTAGGGAGATCTAGAGCCTGTAATATAAGAATTACCATGAAAGCATGTGCATGCACGTGTGCTTGCAAGAGCTCGCATGTGCAACATGAGAAATGTCCAACATAATTGATACAGACGTAACTATTTAAATTATTGATGAAATGCTTTGAAACTCATATTATAAGTATATATTAGAAGCATATACAAGATGACATGGTCAAAAAAGCAAGATCTCACGCGCATGCACGTGCGCTTTGCTCTGATTGCCTGAAACTAAAGTCTCAATATCTTTCTTGTTTTTTGACGAAATCCTTTGGAATTTTAAACATAGGCATGTATTAGGATATCCTACAATAAAATATATAGCAGTTATCATGAAAACGCGTGCATGCACATGCGCTGCAATCTGATTGGCTTATGCTTTAAATAGCTATAACTCCCTTGGTTTTCAACCAAACAGGATGGGATTTGGAACATAGATAGATATAATGGACTTCTACAAGATAGTATGGTCATCATACACATGCATACACGTGCGTGTACGTGCACTGCAATCTGATTGGCTGAAACTTTAAACAGTTATAACTCCCTTGGTTTTCAACCAAACGGGGTGGGATTTAGAACATAGATAGATGTAATGGACTTCTATAAGAAGGTATGGTCATCATGCTCATGTATGCACGTGCTTCCACGTGAAATGAGTAAAATCAAAAATACAGTTTAATGAGCGTATTTTTTAAATACTTTTAGATTAATTACTTTAATATTTAGTATATTAAAATATATAAAGATTGTATAGACAAGATGATATGGTCATTACGCAAATGCATTCACATGTGCACGCGTGGAATTCTAAAATTTGAATGAACTTGGTACTTTCTCCTGGGTAAATGTTGTTAAAGCCTCAAATGCATAGAGTTTGTCTTATTTAATGAAGCTTGCAGGGAATGTGGCACCAAAAGGAAGTTGGGGAGCGTTTGGGGAACATCTGTAACGGTCCCCGTTACAATTAGCACTAGTTCTATTTATTGTTGTTTTAAAGTTTAGAATGCCCACTGCTACTTTTCTCATCATTTGTTATAAGTAGAAATCAGTAGAGCTACAGTCAGGCTCGAGAGAGACATGGTTTTTTATTTGTATTGTATCCAAGGATAATCCACACGAACGATTTCATTGGTCAAGAATTACCCTGTATCGTGTTGAAAATGAACGAGATATTCCTGGAACTCTTAAACTGAGTTCTTCCAAATGATGTTGCGTACATGTTAGAGGACAGCCATTTAGATGAAAGGAGGGGGGGGGGGGCTGATGGATGTCAAAAAAGTTACAATATCCTTAGAAATGCTGTCTGATAAAATGAATTATTTGAATTTGACTAGTCATACCTAATTAAGCCACCAACCCACCCATCAGAAGTCTTGAGTTTTGGGTTTTAGCAGATTTTCTTACCCCCCCCCCCTTCCCCCATTTTTTGGCATAAAGCATCTATGGGTGAGGGGAATAAAAATTGTAAATTTCATGGTCCCTGCCCGCCTGGGGCCAAAACCACTAAAATTCGTGCAATCTTTAAAAATCTTTACTCCTGTACATCAAGCAGTCTAACTGTTGGCATTATTGTAATGAGCATTGAGTCCTTTACCAAAATTGTGAAATTCATGGCCCCAGGATCAGGCTTTCTAGTACTAGGGTGGGGCTATATTGATTATATAGTGAAAATGCATTATTTCTTTGAAAATCTTCTCTTCTCCTTGGTATTAAAGAAACAACTAAGTACATACTGTAGAAGCAGAAATTTTCGTGGGGATAAAATTTCGTTGATTTGTCATCAAAAATAGTTTCGTGGGCATTCAATTTCGTTGTTTTGAGAGTAATTACATTCAATATATAGTCATAAAAAATTTCATGTGGGATTTAATTTCGTTGATAATTGTTAACAACGAAATAAACGAAATTTAATCCCCCACGAATATTTGTGCTTTTACAGTAGTTATGATGAGCAAGAGTGCCTCTTCCAAAGTGTGAATTTTATGGGCCCAAGGTCAGGGCTTGTGGTATTAGGGTGGGGCTCTACTGATTATATAGTGAAAATGCATTAATTCTTTTGAAAATCTCTGCTTCTGGGTATTAAATAAACTAACTAAGTACATAGGTATGATGAGGAAGAGTGCCTCTTCCAAAATTATGAATTTCATGCCCCCAAGGTCAGGGGTTCAAGTGTTAGGGTGGGGCTCTATTGATTATGTAGTAAAATTGCATTAGTTCTTTGAGAATCTTCTTCTCTGCTCCTGGATATTAAAAAAAACCAACTGAGTACATAGGTATGATGAGCAAGAGTGCCTCTTCCAAAATTGTGAATTTTATGGCCCAAGGGTTAGGGGTTCTAGTGTTAGGGTGGGGCTCTATTGTTTAATTATATAGTGAAAATACATTAAATCTTTATAACAAAACTAAGTAATTGCTAAGTGTATAGTTATAATGAGCAATGGTGCCTCTTTCAAAATTGTGAATGCCATAGCACCTAGCTTAAAACCTTTCATAGAGTAACAACTAATTTGATCTTTTGAACTTGACCTAGGAAATTTCCTTACTTAAGAAAAAACTTTTGACCTTGGCGATAACTTTTGAACGGTAAGGGCTAGGGCTTTCATATTTCAGTGAACTTCAAATATGTTATCGTTGTGTGAGAACACCATTCATTGGATACCTAGAATTTTGACCCTTTGACCTTGGAGTTTGACATACTTTTAAAAAACAAACCTTGACTATAAGTGTTGAAGGGATAGGGTTTCCATACTTCATATATTTAATGCTTGTGACAAAACCTTTCATAGGATATCAAGAACTATGAGCTTGACCTTGGGGTTTGACCTACTTGTTAAAATGTTTAACCTTGGCCATAACTTTTGCACAGTTGAGACAACGGCTTTCATACTTCATATATGTATATGTTAAACCTATTAAAAGACCTTTATTAAGAAACCAACAACTTTGACCCTTTGACCTTGATCCTGGAGTTTGGCGTTCCTTTCAAAAAATTATCCCTGGCCATAACTTTTGAGCAGGTAGTGCTAGGGCTTTCATATTTCACAATTGTATTTCTTGTGAGAAAACCCTACTTTTAATTGGTACTACATGTGATATATTTAATTTGCAATCAAGAAAAGTTTAATCTTCGCTATGATGCTATACGGAGGGCATCAGTTTTTCACAAACATCTTGGTTTTTTAGCTCTACTGGTCAGAGACCAGAAGAGCTTATGCGATAGTAATGCGTCCGTCCGTCTGTCCGTCTGTAAACATTTTTTCAAAATGCTACTCCTCCTACAGTTTTGATCTGATTTCAATATAACTTGGCACACAAGTAGACTACACTAAGATACATAATTCTGTGTATCGGTTTTTGATTTCGACGAACGGTGTTGGCGTTGTTACTGAAAATAGAAATTTCTGTGAAATTCTTTCAAAATGCTACTCCTCTTACAAATTTGGTCTGATTTCAATATTACTTGGCACACAAGTAGACTACATTAAGATACATAATTCTGTGTATCGGTTTTTGATTTCGACGAACGGTGTTGGCGTTGTTACTAAAAATAGAAATTTCTGTGAAATTCTTTCAAAATGCTACTCCAATGCTACTTCAAATACAGTTTTAATCTGATTATAATATAATGTGTCATGTACATGTAAATAGACTACACTAAGAACATAAAAAGACTTAATCAAGAATCATTATTCTCTTTTTTGCTAGTGTAAAGTTTCAATTCCCAACTGCTTAAGTACTTTCCTCCTCCTTTGCTATAAGTACAAACCAGTAGAGCTTCAGTCTCGACAGAGACTTCTGGTTTTTAAATAAAAATGTAAACTTGATAAACATTTAATTTATATAATATGTCGTCATGTTGTCCTGGTTTAAACATACATATTTCAGAACTAATTAATTAGTCAATTTTTAGCTCTACTGGTCAGAGACCAGAAGAGCTTATGCAATAGTAACGCGTCCGGCGTCCGTCCGTCTGTCCGTCTGTCTGTCTGTAAACAATTTTTCAAAATGCTACTCCTCATACAGTTTTGGTCTGATTTCAATATAACTTGGCACACAAGTAGACTACACTAAGATACATAATTCTGTGTATCGATTTTTGATTTTGATGAACGGTGTTGCCGTGGTTACTAAAAATAGAAATTTCTGTGAAATACTTTCGAAATGCTACTCCTCCTACAGTTTTGGTCTGATTTCAATATAACTTAGCACACAAGTAGACTACACTAAGATACATAATTCTGTGCATCGATTTTTGATTTCGATGAACGGTGTTGCCGTGGTTACTAAAAATAGAAATTTCTGTGAAATACTTTCAAAATGCTACTCCTCCTACAGTTTTGGTCTGATTTTAATATAACTTAGCACACAAGTAGACTACACTAAGATACATAATTCTGTTTATCGATTTTTGATTTCGATGAACGGTGTTGCCGTGGTTACTAAAAATAGAAATTTCTGTGAAATACTTTCAAAATGCTACTCCTCCTACAGTTTTGGTCTGATTTCAATATAACTTAGCACACAAGTAGACTACACTAAGATACATAATTCTCTGCATCGATTTTTGATTTCGATGAACGGTGTTGCCGTGGTTACTAAAAATAGAAATATCTCTGAAATGCATTCAAAATGCTACACCTCCTACAGTTTTGGTCTGATTTCAATACAACATGGCACACGAGTAGACTACACTAAGATACACAATTCTGTGTATCGATTTTTGATATCGAGGAAGGATGTTGCCATGGTTACTAAAATTGAAAATACTCAAAAAGTTTATTAATAGCTACTCCTACTGCTGTTGTCTTATTGCAGTATCTTGCCACAAAAAGAGCTCAATCAAGCATCAGTATTCTATTTATTGCTGTTGTAAAGTTTTAAGTCCCAAATGCTACTTTTCTCTTCCTTTGTTATAAGTACAAACCAGTAGAGCTTCAGTCTCGACAGAGACTTCTGGTTTAATACAGTTTTCTTACAGTTATCTACCCATGGATGTAAAATTTAACATTTATTATCATATTTTAAAATTAAACTGTATGTTGAATATAAGATGGAACATTAATAAATCGTCGTAAATGCACAATCACGCCCCTCCCCCAATCTTCCCTCCTCATTTGGTAGTGTTCATCTTTCCTTTAAAATAGCTGACGAAGCGAGTAATAACTCTTTTTTCAATTTAATATTTTTTTTTTATTTGTAATTTTTTTTCATTAACTGAACATCTAATTGCCTGGAAAAAAAAAAGAACTGACGAGGTGGGTTTGTTTTCACCTTATTTTCAACATTTTATCAGTTGTCATTTCACTTTTTTTTCTTTTCTTTTCAATAACTGAAAAATCAATTGTCTTATTTTATTTAATTTAGTGAAAGGTTGGAATGGAGGTTTCAATAAAGTATTGATTAATTTTTTTTATTAAAAAAGATTTCGAAGGTAACGTCATTTTCCTATTTTTTCCAACGCAGAAGAATCTTTGCCTCTCCTAAGAAAAAACG